>NW_026896913.1:95000-258738 GCF_033153095.1 Gastrolobium bilobum
TCTCCTCTGGTGACGTTGCTTTCTATTGCAAACATTCCCTATCTATTTCACATCTGGAAAATAAGGGGTCATTTTAAAATTGACCAGGTACTCTGGTGGTTGTTGGTTGTTGCAAGGTGTGGAATAGAAAAACATTCTGCTTGTGGAGATTCTGTCAAGGGAGCAATTACATAAGTTGCCAAATACTTAACAACCATTAAGCACGGAGTGCCATCCTGTTATATATGTTAAACTTTATGTCTTGTTACCTTGTCTTACTAAGGTACAAATTAAGGTTCCAATAAAAGCATGAGGCATGAGATCAGATTGCTCCCCTCCAACTAGGATATAAATAACATTGATAAGGGAAATGAAAGAGCAGTGAAGAAAGAGAATTTTAGAGACAGGGCCCTTTAATTTGGTATTCTTTATTAACCACAAGAGTTTGGTATTTCATGGTGGTAGCTCTTACTGAAGTAAATATATATGATAGAGATATATAAAATTATTTATGTAGCCTCACCTCATTCACCAGCTTAAGTTTTTGAGTTGAATTGGTTCTTTACATGATATCAGAGCCTCGTGTCCTCGGTTTTATCCTCACAGTCCCCCACTTTCTCTTGTGGAATTTTTAATACAACTAAGTGAACCTGTTCATTGTTCACCCTTCAAACCTAATAAGCTCTACGTAAGGAGGCATATTAGAGATATATAAAATTATAAATGTAGCTTCTCCCACCAACTTAAATTTTTAAGTTGAATTAGTTATTTACAATGTAGATTTTCTCTTACGTACTATTCTCATGGTTCACAAATTAGATACCCTGTTTTCTCTTGCAGAGTGTATGTATTAGACTTAGAAGTTCAAGTTCATGGATTAAAAGTAACCTTGTCCTAAGAAACACATTTCTGTAAAACCTCCGGTTAAAATTTTATTGACCTTTAGGTGGTGTTTGGTTGGGAGCTTTTCAGTTGATATCTATCTTTCTCAAGTATGGCTTTTAGAAACACCATGTTTGTTTCAACGTTTTTCACCAAAAACCCATCTATCCAATTTGTCTGGATTTATGAGAAACATAGATATCCGCACTATTTAGAAATCCAATTTGAAGGTGGGATTTTTCGAAAAACCGGTTATCTGGCTTTTAATGCAATGTTGATTTCATAAAGTTACCTAATTTTCCCAGTAAAGTTGTTCCCCACCAAACAACTTTTTTTTACATTTTTCTACGTATCTCATTTTATCTATCTTTCCAATCATTTCTCTATCTATCTCATTTTCTTACTATTTCAACAAAATTTCCTGAAGCAAACGCCACCACCTTAGAGTGAGAAATAAAAGAGGAAAGGAGAAACAAAATTGCTATCTTTCACCATAGGAATACCATCTATAGTTCGCGACAGAGATTATTATCTGTACAAAATCATAAAGAAATGGAAGTAACATTAAAGAGGGCACAAGAGACAAATGACCCGAAGAACGAGTTGACATGCTTATTGCTTAATCAGCTGCCACCCATTTCGAGAAGCTTTCCACTTCCTTCTTCTACAATTCTCTTCCCCTTATTTGAGAGAGTATCATTTTTCTGAAATGAAAAAAAGGAAAGAAGTTAATTTTCAAGGTTAACAGATTATATATGCAGATAAAATAAAATAAAATAAAATGAAATGAAAAGCATGAGCATACCTATGGATCTTTTGCAGTGGAGGACTGCTTCATAGATTGAATTCTCATGTTCATGCAAAGCACCAATAGGATGGAATGTAATTGATTTTGGAGATGCTTGCTGTGAACTGCTCAAGCTTTTAACTTGCCACTCTTTCTTATCAATATCATCAACTCTGGTACTTATACTTGAGCACCCAACTTTCTGGCTTAGTTGGTTGATAAACCGAGAGAGGTTTCTCAAGGTTCTACTTGTTATGGTTTTCCACCTTGCAAGGAAGCCATGATGAATTTCCACAGTTCTGGGAGAAACAATTCTTGAAGAAAAGGAAGAACTGGGCTTGGTTTGTGTGGAATCTGGGGTATTGCAGGACACTAATTTAGAAGTGTCAACAAATACTGGTTTGATCATGCCATCAGAGAATAGTTCATCAGCATGAACAAGAACAGGAGGTGACTGAGTGATACAAGTATCAAAATTGAAGTTTTGGCATTCTGCAAGTAATGGGGTGTTTGTACTGCTTCCCCAAGAACTATAAGTAGATTCTCTGAGAGGCTCCTCAAGGTCATTTGCAAGGGGTTTGCAGTTTGATAACCAACTATATGAGAAGCTATCAGTGGCTAGTGAGGTTTCCATTTTGCAACGATTGGCAAGTTGCGATGAACAAAAAACTTATATATTCCTAAGGACAAACAGATTTATTAGTAGCTTATAATGACAAAACAATTATGACCACAAAGGTAAAGCTCGTCTATTATATCAAGGTCAAGTAGGGGACAAATGGAACAACATGTAGGAGAAACTGTATTGAATTTAAGTTGTAAGTTTAACTTGGTTTCTCATCTAGTCATTGTCTGTAATTCCTAATTGTACTCAAGTAATGTTTACTCTAATTTGGAAGTGGTGTGTTCAAATTTCATGAGGAGCACATTATGAAGTTATAAATATGAGAAGGGAATCGACTACACTACTATGTAACTCAAAAAAAAAAAAATTAGATAAATCACAGTCATCTTTTATGAAAGACAATCTTATTTGGGACTGGTTCAAGATTAAAACTTTAAATCTCTTCTAAAAATAATACTGAGAAGGATTGAATACATACTCTCATTTTTTTTTACTCAACTCTCATGTGCCGATTGAGGTATCGTTATTTGTTACTATGTAACTCAAATTAATTTTGATATAAAGAATTGAAACGTCACAGGTGTTCTAGTCTATTCTAATAAAAAAGATAAAGTGATCTAAAAGTTTGATGTCAAAAGTTTGAAATAACCATACACTAGAAAATGTAGGATTGAGTACTTTTTACAGACATAAGGTCGACTTGAGCAGAAGCATCAACTTGGTCGCATATATAATTTCCCCCACAAGAAAAGGATAAAAGAAGCGGAAGCAAACCTTGCCCCCACAATATTGAATATAATCTCAATAATAAAAAAATGGAAACACAAGGCAGAAAAAAGGTGGATGACTATCTCTCACCAACCAGCTTATACTTGGTCCCTACTTTAGTTTCTTACAAACAAAAATTAATTAGTTGGTCCTTAACAAATTTAAAGTGGACTCATTTAATTAAAATCGTGGTCCCTCACAATTTCAAAAAAGACCCATATTAGTTCTTCAAAAAGACTAAAATGGGTCCATTTTGAATTTGTTAGGGACCAATTGACTAATTTTGTTTATAAGAAACTAAAGTGGATACTGTATTTTTTGTCAGAGACTCAAAAGATATTTATTCCGCTTGTTTTCGCCTAGATTATGAAAGAGACTATTATCGTAGTTCTTATACCAATGTCTTTTCCTCCTTTGTATGGATTTCAAACCTCGAGGAATTTATTTTATTTTTAATTTTAAAAAAACCTTCTTAACTCGGTAAGTGGCCACAGCCGTGACTAGGCCACGTGGTAGAACACAACGAGATTCAATGTCATTCAAACGCGAAGAATTTTGGTGCTCAAAGTCTAGTAGCACTATTGACTCAGTCAAGAACAATTAAAATCAGACAATGAATGAGGAGAGAGAAAAATTATTTTTGTATCCAAGTGTTAACCCCTTAATAAAAGGAACACATAGGCTCAGAACACTAAAATCTTTTCCAATTCAAACATGCTATTCGGTACAACCATGCGCTAATGTCTTGACCGCCCAAATGCTACTTCCTCTTTCATCCCTGTCCCTTCCCTCTAGGTCAATGTTACAAAACCAGATCGACTTGAAAATCGATGAACCACTAATATAACTAGTTCGGCTATGTAATGGAATCGTTGCCACCTCGTCAGTCTTTGTAAAAATTGGTGACATGACACGATTCATAAAAAAAAAATTTGATTTGTTCTCATAGATTGATAGATTGATGTCTTTCTTTTTTTCACTTTTACTCAAATGATTTGTTTTCTTTTGAAATATTTAAGTGATCTGTTGCTTATTGACTTACATAAAAGTTATATACTTACAACATTAATATTATCTTGGTAATGCAATATGTAGGGAATTTTGATTTGATTTATAGTTAGAGAAGTCGTCTACTGAACCTGAAGCACCAGTATCACAAGTATTATATGTTTCATTAATTTATTGGTTTTCATATTAAAATATTTGGAATTAATATTTTTTTTACATGTATTTGATTATATTTATAGTTTTTTAATATAAATTATAGATTTGCATATACTTACTGCATTATGCAATTAAACCAATGACTCACTGGTTGAACTAGTAACCCAGTTCTACGGGTGAAAGAGGGTTAGGCTGGGCCAAGCTTTGCCTCGAAAAGTCGAAGTCTATGCCAAAAAATTTCAATTAGCCTAGTACAAGTCTAACTGTTAGCATGCCTTGACCCATTTACAAAAAAAAATGGTCTGACCTAACCCGTTAACTTGTTAATTTTTAACTTCCAAGCATAATCATGAATCAACTTCACAAAATATTCAAATTCTGTTGCTAAACAAAAAATCACAATTTAAACGCCCAAACAAAATCATGAATCACAACAAAACTCATCACAATCTACATTTAAGTCACTTTCCAAAGCAAAATGCTCAAACTAAATAACATATATTTCATGAGATAAAACAAACAAATCCATATTATGTAAATGAAAATAACTACATGAATCTAACAAACACATCATGATGCTTGTAGTAAGTATAACATCTCCCATAAACCTTTTAATATATTTATATACACAATCTAACATGCTGAGATGTTGGTTCCTCCTACATAAGAAATAAAGTCAGATTTATATTAAAATACAATCAAATATAATTAATTTATAAATAATTACAATTGATTAAATTTATATCTTTTATTTTTTTCTTCAAGGCATACTTATTCTATTTTATTTTATTTAAAATAAATAGTACAATATAGGCCGGCTTGTAGGCTTATAGGCGAGACCTTGTGAAAGTTGACCTACGGTCTATTTATTAAACAAGCTTTTTCAAGGCCCAAGCTCGACCTATTTTACAAAATATACTAGGTCAAGTCTGGCTTTAGCCGTAAGCCCCTGTAAGCAGGCTCGACCCAGTTTCACCTCTACCAGTGATCTAGTACCTTGACCAGGTCAATAACCAGATCGAGTTTAATAACATTGCTTCTGGTGAATGAATGTGAATTGTTCACCTTATAAATAATAATTATGATGGTAAATTAATAATTCAAAAATGTTAAATTAATTCTTAATAATAATAATTTGAGGATTGATTCTTCTTTTTTTCCCCGATTGTTAGAGAATTCAAATATTTGACTGGCAAAAAAATTTATTTATTGCATTTTAATTAAAAAATTACGCATTTATTGCTGTTTGGGGAATAATTACAGATCTATTGCACACTGTGACGCTTCTTTTGGGGGCCACGTCTCTCATGAAGGAGAAGACGCCCCAAAGAGGCGTCACATGTGACGCCCAAAAGGGGCGTCCCATGGTGCATCTATATAATCCCCCATTTCACCATTTCACTCCTCACTCATTCACCTCTCTCTAACCACGGTTCGTAGCGAAGCTCTGCCAACTTAGGTAAGGTCGTAATACCTCCTATGTATACATTTAAATTACAATAGTAGTTAGTAATACATGTTAGGATTGATCATATATTAGAGACTTAGAACATTAGGATAGTCACTTAGAAATGAATATGCCATGCTATGAATGTTATAATGATACTTCCTTTTTTTTGTTACGTAGTTATTATTATTAATATTTAATTATGCATTAGGGTTTAGCGTATTAATTAGTGATTTAGAAAATAGTGATAGCGACTTCGTAAATTTTGTATGTATGATGTTATTAATGCGGGAGTGTATTCATAATGTTGTAGTCAGTTAGGTGTGATTATTAGTATATATTTATGAAGTTATTAGTGACCTAGGGTTAAGTATTCTGTAAGTATTATATTATTTTTGTCCAATGTTTTTTATTATTTAATTACAAATAAATGACTATTAATAGTATTAACATTATTTCATTAATTTCGATTCTAGTAAAATAAATGACGCATATGCCTAAATTATTTGGTAATAAATTATGGCATTACTTAATTAATCTGTAAATTAAATGAGGCATTACATGTGATTAATTTAAATGTTGTTTTATATGATCTAGTGAGGGTAATGGCTGATTCATCATCTTCATCGGGTTCTGCATCGGATGTAGAGTCTACCGATCCCAACATGTACATAATACCTGGGCCGTACAGATGGGACGTCCTTCGTAAGATGACGCAGCATGCTCATATTTCACAGCGAGTGTGGAATACGGAGCATGTCAGGAAAATAAAGACCAAGCGTGGGAAGCCAACGGGGGGGCCACCTACCGGCGCTATCCCAGAGGTTGTCGCAGACTACCTGACACAGGCTGGATTTATACATGTTGCCCGGATGCGACATATCTAGGTATGCAATTTACGTTGTTTTGTATTTATGTAATTATTCAATACCATTCGTTAACACGCTGTAATATATTAACGCGCCACGGGCAACCCTTATCATACGCACAACATTTCATGGATAACTTTGCATGCGTGCTCTCAATTGCAATTGCTTCTTGATGCTCCCTGATGAGGTGGTGCTTAAGTGCCATTTGGACATCTTTTTTTGTAGCAAATTCTTGATTGACAAATAACTTGTCACCCAGTTGCCACGGACCTTGTATTGAACCCGATCCTGAGACCGTACCATCAATGCGTGATTCTTGTTTGCTCCAATAACTCCAATCAATGTAGGAATAATGCGAAATTCCTTCCCAAAAAGGAATTACAGCTTCGTCACCTGCAACTACGGATTGTAACTTTTTAATACAAACTTCCTAATTCAGGTATTTTATCAGGTGCAAAATTCA
Organism: Gastrolobium bilobum; assembly: GCF_033153095.1. NCBI lineage: Eukaryota > Viridiplantae > Streptophyta > Magnoliopsida > Fabales > Fabaceae > Gastrolobium > Gastrolobium bilobum. Next base: position 101,985 of record NW_026896913.1, read on the forward strand.
ACTATATACAAGTTATTTCAATTACCTTCATGATGAATACCTAATGGGGCATACGCAACGTCATGCAACTGCGGCATTTGCGCGACTACTGGTTCATGGAATATTGGGAATTGAGACGCACCCATCTCAGCAGCTTCATCTCCTTCGGAAGCACTAGCATCCTCCGCAAGAAGACGTTCTTCGATTGCGATATTTTCATCATCTTTGTCGTCGTCTTCGTCGTTCATTTCCAAAGTCAGATCATTTTCATCTCCCTCAGAATAGTTACCAGCTGGACACGCATGAGCGGCAGACAAAGATGGAAGACGGGGAGAATTTAAATCAACTAACCTCACCGGTAACAGAACATTCTCGGTTGCGGCGATGTCGACATACAACTCCAGAAAATCTGACCTTGACTGGTTGGAAAATTCATCCATTGTCATCTCCAGGTCTTCATCGTCAACCACTTGCAAACTAATGTATTTATCACATTGCCATAACCTTGTCGTGATCTGAGTGATACATTGGTTGCCTTGAAGACTTAACTTCTGCCGAATTCTCTGATGCAATTCGCCAATGGTTGTGTTGCGTTGGATACGTGTCGGCCTTTTTTCATCTTCAAACATGACACCTCGTCGACCTTCTACCTTCCTACCATTGTAATATAACACAAAACGAACAGAATCAGGACGGAACTCATTCTAAAGTAGAATAAGAAATAAAATTCAAATACTAAATTGAAGAGAAGATATATGAAGAGTGAGAGAAGAGGTGTGAAGAGTGAATAGAGGGGTGGAGGATTATATAGGGTGTACAATGTGACGCCACTTTTGGGCGTCACATGTGAGCGTCTCCCCCCTGGGGTGAAACGCCCCATTGGGGCGTCACATGTGACGCCCAAAAGTGGCGTCACATTGTGAGTACATTTGTATTTATTTCTCAAACTGTCATAAATGCGTAATTTTTTAATTAAAATGCAATAAATAAATTTTTTTGCCATATTTGACATCATATAAGTTGGGTGAGTGAAAATTATGGTGCACAGTTTATGTTGGGGTTTGTTCTTTGTTTATTATATTGACAATTGCATTAAATGCTCAAAGCTCTATATCATAACAACAACCCCTAATGAATGCAACTATCCAAATAAATGTTGAAGATTCTAGAACAATGAATGAAGGGTCTACCCATCAATATAATGGGATGAAAGAAAGAGAGAGTTTAGCATTCTAGGGATTGCTATATAAAGAGAAGAAAATGATTGTATTTCTGTTCAGGGAAGAGAGTTGAAATTCCACTTTTGTGAGAAGAATTTTGTGCATACCACCCTTGTAAATATGAAGAACTTGTGTGTAATCCTTGTAATCATATTATTTTTATGGGAAAATCACTTCTCCTTTGAAAGAAGAAGAGACTTCTTCTGCCACTGAGTGCTTGGAAGGTGTGTCTTGTTTTTATTTTTTTTCTATTTTAAAAAATGTGGCCCCTACCTATGGTTGTGTCTGCTGCAAAGTCATGAGTTCTACTGTGAAAGAAGAGATATAAAGCCCTATTTTTATAGTGGAAGACTTTCTACACTAGGTCCTCGTGTTTTTTACCTTTCATCAATGGAAAGAGTTTTCCATATTTAAACTATGGGAGAATAGCTTCTTCTGTGACTGCAGAAGGCTATTCTTCTGCCTATGACATATAGTTTTTTTTACAAATTCTATTTTATTTTTTTAAGTTAATATATGATGGGATCCATTAAAAAATTGTGTGGGTTGCAAAAAAAATTCTTCTCCCTTGAAAGGAGAAGGACAAAGCCCTTAAACTATATATGGTGTATTTTTCTTTCCTCCTTTTTCTTCATTTCTCATGATTTGGGCCGACCTAATAATAGACTAACCTTTAGGTGCCAAGTTGCTTAACTCACCTTGATGACTTCTATTTCTTCCACGCTGATCAGAGAGACCTTGATCGTTCTAACTAGGGGTGGAAGTGGGCTGGGCTGGGCCAAGCTTTGTGCCGAAAAACCCAAGCCTACATTAAAAAATTTCAATTTGGCCTGGCCCAAGTCTGGTACGAGTCTAATTGTTAGCCTGTCTTGGCCCGTTTATAAAAAACAAATGGCCTGACCCAGCTCGTTAGCCTGTTAATTTTTCACTTCCAAGCAGAACCATGAATCAACTTTACACAATGCTCAAATTATTTTGCTAAACCAAAAATCATAATTTCAACGTCCAAACAGAATCATGAATCACAACAAACTCATACAATCTACATTTAAGTCACTTTCAAAAGCAAAATGCTCAAACTAAATAACAAATATTTCATCAGATCCAACAAAAAATCCATACTATGTAAATTAAAATAACTACATGAATCCAACAAACACATCATACATAATGCTTGTAGTAAGTATAACCTCTCCCAATTTTTTTTTAATATATTCATATACACAATCTAATATGCTGAGATGTTGATTCTTCCTAATAAGAAATAAAGCAAATTTTTATTAAAATATAATCGAATATAATTAAGTTATAAATAATTGCAATTGATTAAATTTATATCTTTTGTTTTTTCTTCAAGGCATACTTATTATATTTTATTTTATTTGAAATAAATAGTACAATATAGGCCTGCCTGTAGGCTTATAGGCCAGGCCTTGTGAAAGTGGGCCTGCGGCCTTTTTATTAAACAAGCTTTTTCAAAGCTCAAGTTCGGCCTACTTTACGAAATATACTAGGTCAGATCTGGCCTAACGTAGGCCAAGCCGTAAGTCCCTGTAGGCCGGGCCGGCCCAGTTTCACCCCTAGTTCTAACAGTTTAAAATTGCGTGAATGATGGAGTTATCATGAGTTGTTATGCTTGAATGGTAAAGTTGGGTGATTAATCAATATACCCTATTATTGTTTTATTTTCAATAGATTCGAAGTATGCAAAACCAAGAGAAGTTTATATTCAGAGATCAAACATTTTGTGACTTGAAGTCATCAAGACTTTATCAAATATTTAATTTTATTTGAGCGAATAGGGAAAGAAAGAAAAATCAATCATAAAATTGTGATTGTTGATAATAAATTTGACATTTTGACTTTAAAAGGATTTTCAAAATATTTGTCAAAAACCAAAATTATTTATTATTTCACTATAATAATTTAATGTCAATTTATAAAATAGTACTAATTACCTTATTTATTAATCTAATTATAAAATACTAAAGTAGAATTTATGTGGGTGACCCTGGGGTAAACATGTTAATCTCTATTCGAGGTTCATTACACCTATGAAGCACCGACACTTCAAAAACTTTGACGTGTCGTGTCTGACACTCCCCGACACTCCAACACGCATTATAGAAATTTAAAAAAAGGTTCAAAGATTGCGTTGCATTGAATTTTTAGTTCCAACTATTAGATTCGTTGGATTACGATTACTATTTTATTGAGTTTAATATAAATATTTGGGATACCTTATGTTTTTTTGCAAAATTGATAAACATTATAAGTTTAGTTTCATTTTTTTGTTAAATTATTGAATATTACATATAATATACATTACATAATTTAAAAATATTATTTAATATCAAAACGTGTCCTAACGTGTCGAAATCTAACATTTTTTAAAATTAACGTGTCGGAGTGTCGTGTCGTATCGTGTCACGTGTCCCGTGTCAGTATCTGTGCTACATAACATTACACTCGTAAGTAGAGATAATGACCAATTTGATACAATTTGGGGGAGAAATATTAAGGGTTTAATGTCTCTTATGTTGTAATAGATAATTTTATCTCCTGGCCACACATAAAAATGTGTGAACTCCATATTTTCTTTTTCACTCTCCTTTCTTCACATGACCCCACATGGTCCCACGCATTTTTATTTACGTGTAAGAGATATTTTATCTCCTACATCATAAGAAACATCAAACCCAAATACTAATATACCACTACCCCAAAATTATTTTCTAAAATGCCATGATTGAATTTCGTTATAGAACACAGTGGGATATGCTTTACCACGTGATAGAATATGGTGAGTCCAGTTAGCTCAGTTAGGTGGATTCATGTCTTTATCTCACATGACAAAACACTTGTAATGGTTAGGACTGGTGCTGCTAACTCAGCTAATGAGACTCCCATTCTTATGTCTTGTGAAAAAATATATCTCGTTAAAGCAATAAAAAAACTTTAGGCGTCGGCGTCACAGAATAGAAATTTTTTTTATCAAATACGGCATTTTGGCTTTTTTCTTTACTAAAACATGACATTTTGGTCGTTGTAAATAAGTTTTATCCCTCATCATATAAAGATTTTATTTATTTATTTATTTTAGTTTTAATTACAAGGGTCAAAATGCTCAAGTTTCGGAACACAATCGCTATAAAGGTAATTGAAGAATATTGAGAATATGAATATTGTAGTGTATTGAATTGTGCAAATGAGTGTACAAGAGCTCTCTATTTGAAGAGGTTAAAAATCCTAATGGGCTAAGCCCAAGGAACCTTCTACAATAATCTACAATACTAATTTAAATAATATAATATTATTTCTAACACTCCCCCTCAAGTTGACGCGTATATCATAAGCTTCCAGCTTGTTACATATGTAATCTATTGGGGACCTCTAAAAGCCTTGGTAAAAATATCTGCAAGTTGATCACTAAAACTGACAAATTGTGTCTCGATCTCTCCTGACTGAATTTTTTCTCGAATGAAGTGACAGTCAATTTCTATATGTTTAGTCCTTTCATGAATGATTGGGTTAGAGGATATGTGCAATGCGGTTTGATTGTCACAAATGAATTTCATAGGTCGTTGTTCATAGAGACGTAGTTCTTTAATCAATTGTCTTAACCATATAAGCTCACAGGTTACATTTCCTATTGCCCGATATTCTACCTCTACACTTGACATGACTACCACAGTTTGCTTCTTACTTTTCCAAGAGATCAAATTTTCTCCTAGGAGAACACAACACCCCTAAGTGGAGCGTCTGTCTAAAGGAGAACCTGCCCAGTCAACATCTGAATAACTACACACCTCCGTATTCCTTTTATTTGTGTATAATAAATCTCTTCCTGGTGCTCTTTTGATGTATCGGAGAATCATGATAACTGTATCCAAATGAGAGTGTTGAGAACACGACAAGTATACGGTTGTACAAGTAATAAAGTGATTAAATAAAAGTATCGTTCCCGCGAGGACTAAATTCAAGCAATAATTTACTGTTTTGATCTAAGTTAAACAATTCAAAAGTATTTTCAGAGGTAACCAATATTGAATTAAAAATTAAATAAAGATGACAATAAAAGAAATTATGTAAAAAAACTAATTTAAAATCAAAATGAGTTTTAAAATCAAGAATAAAAATGCAGTTACGGTATACTTCACCTTTGATTCCCATTAAATGAATTAAATTAATTCAATAAAATTCTAACCCTCTTGCTATCAAACAATTCATCATCTAATTATTAATTGGTTAAATCCCTAATGTTTTAGTTATTTAACCTTTTAATCAAATTAGAATACTAATTTCTTATAAACCCTTTTCAGATTAGCATTAAAAGCAATGAATCTCACACGTTTGCAACTCTCATAGGTCAATGTCTAGAACAGGCAAAAATTGGTATTTATCCTAGTCCAGATTAAAATCCTAAATATTTCTATTTAGAATTTTACCATCTTTATTCCTATATGGTAGATCAAGAAATTTGAATAAATAAATCAGGATAAAGACATAACAATTGAGACAAAGTTTTATTGAAAGTAATTTAAATCAACATAAGAGTAATCATTGGATCCATATCCCTAACTACTCATAAAATTAGCCAGACATATTTATATCTAGCTTTAACAAACTATCAAAAGAAAAATAAAAGTCAATTAAACTAAATTCCTGGGAACGATGTTGAATCTCCACATTTTCGCTTTGATCCTCTTTCAATTTCTTCACGATCTCTGGTCTCTGAATTCTCTGTGCGCTCCTTTCTCTGTGCTTGCCTTCGTCTCTTTCCTGTTCGAATGCAAGTCCTCTAGTTTCTAAATTTTCTTTTTCTTTTTAATATTCAAGAGAGAATTTCCTTAAAAAAAATTTCAATTCAAATCTTTAATCATATTTGGTATGATTTCTCTTAAGAAATTCTCAACATGAAAAAGATATTCAAATACCCAAAGCAATCTTCAATAAGATCTCAAATTTAAAATTTTAAAACATCTTGAAAATACGCTGGCAACTTGGGAAGCTTGGCGCTAAGGAGGATTGATTATGCTTTCCTTGCTGACAAGACTGACAATTTAAAGATTGAAGGTGGGACAAAAAAGGAACTATCTGTTGAAGCTTGGAGAGACTTGGATGACCCAAATGACTATGGATTAGTTTAGGAGACTATGTGAGAGAGCACGCCACTAGAGAATGAGGCGCAATCAGATAGTAGAGATCTCGTGACTCTGTGAGAGAGCACTCCAATCGTCTTCCCCAGACCTGGATCCTGCATAAAGACAGATTGGCCAGAGATGGTAATAGTGCATGAAAGAGAATGGATTAAATGACTAACAGATATTAAATTGAAAGGAATGCCAGGTATATAATAAACAAATATCAAAGTCTAATAGGGAGCTAGGCTGGCTTACCCAATACCATGAGCAGAGGCCTTGGTGCTATCAGAAAGAATAACATAAGGTAGATTATCAAAATAAGTATGTGAGATAAAGAGATCCTTATGACCACAAAGGTGATCAATAGCACTTGAGTACATTATCCAGGGTCCAAGAGATGATTGAGAAAGACAAGCAACATGATTACCTGTATCTTTGGCAGGAGTCTATGAATAAACTTTCTTAAAAAGAGCCTCATAATCTGCATCCAAAATAGATACTGATCCAGTAGAGGATGGCGCAACATCGGTCTAAGCAAATGTGGCATTTGGTGGTGGCTTCAAGTGAGGCTACTTCCTGTAACAACGTTCTTCAAAGTGTCCAAGGTTTTGGCAATAATTGCAACAGGGCATCTGTCCACGATAGCGTACATGGTTTCAATTAGAATCGTTAGCACGAGATGAGGTCAGGACTATTTTTGATGATAATACTTGAGCCCTCTATTACAAATCAGATGTAAGAACTTGAAAGAATAGAAGAAAAGACCAGAGAACAGCAAGGAAGCAAGAGATCGCACAAAAAGGTGCTCAAATAACGAGTTTTTCTCCAATATCTCCAAAAAATGGATAAGACCCACTACGAATGGAGACCAAATCTGGAAAGAGGAAGAGAAGAAGAACATGACGGTGGTGGTCCGACCTGGAACGGTGGCTGGACGCTCTCTTACGCGTCGAAAAAGCAAAGACGGGGCCAGAAACTTCCACTGGCGCGTCGGAGCTCTGATGGTGGCGCCACTTGGACCAATGAAGGTGGCTCCTCGAGGCAGTTCTCATTGCATGGTCTTTTGCATGAAAACTCGTCGGATAAGTGCTTCGGCGGCGATGAAAGTGGCAGATGGTGTCTTTTCGGTAATGAATAGCGGTTGACGATGGTTTTTTGACGATCTGAGGGTCGGGTACTGAAGGTAGGTTGCTGGTATGATGCACGACACAGATGACTTGCTGGAACGATGCACAACAAGGATCTCCTGCGAAAATAAGGTTTTCCCATAACGCAAGCTCTGGTACCAACTTGAAGAATACGAATATTGTATTATATTGAATTGTGTAAATGAATGTACACGAGCTCTCTATTTAGATAGGCTAAAAAACCTAATGGACTAAGCCCAAGGAACCTTTTAGAGTAATCTACAATGCTAATCTAAATAATACAATATTATTTCTAATAGTAAAATTTTGACTTAAAAAACCTTGATCAAATCAAGCTCCGTACACATCTTCTCAAGTGTTGCTTTTTGTTTGAACAAGAACAAGTGGACAATATCACAAACATTCACGGAGGGTGTGTTTCAGAGTTTGAAAGAAAAATAAAGATATTCAAGCGGAAAGAAAAAATGAAGAATATTTCCTTCCTTTTATTTGAGAGATAAAAATATGACAAGGTAGAAAAATAGAAAGTTAATGAGATATTTTTATAATTTTACTCTTTCTTAAAAAATAATAAAAATATTATATTTTGTTATTGAAATTAAATTTAAAATTTCTTAAATAATTATTTTATAAAAGTAAATCACTTATCTCAAACTAATGCAATTGGAAACAACAACAAAATTTGTTTAATTTTTTTAAAACTAATTTTTAAATTTTATAATTTATTCATCGGTTTTTATTTTAAATTATTAAAAATAAAAATCCATTGAAATATTGTTCAAATTTCAACGGTCAGGCTTCAAGAGAAGAAAGAAATCCCCACTAGTGTTAAGCATTACGCGAAGAATGCGTTGAAAAATAAAATAAAGTAAAAAACTTATTTGTTTTAACCCCACTGCAATTGAAGTTGGTAAGAACGAAAAGCCACTACCGAAGGATGCTATGCTATCGCACTCACAGCAGCTGACAGTAAGCCTAAGGAACCCGAACGCCACAATCGCATCCCATCGCTCATCGGTGACCAGCTCCAATAATCGTCGGCTGCTCCGCGTCGTCTTCCCGGTGATCCGACAAGATCCAACAGCTGCCACCGGGTAAGATGGACGCCAAGAACCCGACCCGTTTTCGTAATGGTGGCGCTCATGCGCCCGCCGCAACAAGTATTATTCTCAGTATAGTTATGTGACTTATGAAATGAACGAAAAGAGAGAATTGAATGAAAAAAAAAAACGAGAAAGAGAGTAAAGGTATATAAATAATTTATATATTTTTTTATTTTTCTCAAAGTTAAGGAATTTTATTTTGGGGAAGAATATTGTAACAATCAACTGGTGTTAGTATCAATATTACTATCAATCAATTTCGCTGTTAGATCGTTACGTTGTTCCAACGGTTATATTTATTTTCATCTTTGTATGGTTACGATTCATCATATTTAATACTTTATGATTTTCCATATTTAAAGCGAAATACAAAGGTGAAAATAAATATAAAGCATTAAATATGGAGAATCATAACCATACAAAGATGGAAATAAATATAACCGTTTGATCAATATAATCGATCTAACGGTAAAATTGATTAGTAGTAACATTGGTAGTAATACTAGCTAGTTGTTACAATATCCTACCCCTTCTAATTTTAAGAATAAAAAAATCTTTAATTTTTTAAAACTCATATATAAAGGGTTTCTTTCCCTTTTAAAACTATGAATATGTTTGGATTTGTTTTTTTCTTTTTTAAAAATTGTTTTGAATATAAATTTTAAAAATTAATTTTGAGAGTAACAAGATTTAAAGTTATAAAGAAGTTGTAATTATTTAAAAAAAAAAAAAAAGTTGTTTTGCTTTTTTAGTTTTTAATATTAAAAACTAATTATTGTTTTGGGAGTCATTTTTCAACTCTTTCCAAACAAGTTATTTAACTTTTTTGTTTTAAAAACTCAAAAACTGTTTTTGAGAAAAGAAATCAAACATGACCTAAAGCTACCACCATAACAAGAAAAGAATATTTTAGTTTACTGGTACAAGGCAAAGTTATGTTGAGATATATAAAATCATTAATATAGCCTCACCTAATAGCTGAAGTTTTTGGGTTGAATTGATTCTTTAAGGTATCAGAGCCTCGTATCCGAGTTCGATCCTCACTCCCCATTTTCTTTCTAGTGGAATTTCTTTCTTTGCACAGTTTGGGTTGAATTGGTTCTTTACATGATATCAGAGCCTCGGTGTATCGGGTTCGATCCTCACCGTCCCCCACTTTCTTTCAAGTGGAATTTCTTTCTTCGCACAAGTAGGTGAGCCTGTGCATTGTACACCTTTCAAGCCCATTGGACTTTCGTGTGAAGAGACGTGTTGAGATATATAAAACCATTAATATAACCCCAACCAATAACTTAAGCTTTTGGATTGAATTAATTTTTTAAAAGTTACATATTTATACATATCGTCAAAACACTAATAATCCAAATGAAAGATCTATCATTTTAATTAAGAAGCGACATTAGAACTGTGATTTGTCATTTCTTGGAGTCAAAAGTTGCAAAATATCAGGATTTGGTAGGGAACAGATAATCCTTGGACTCAAACTTGAATTTTTGGAAACCCATTTTGGAGTTTTCTACCGAGTAAAGTTCAGCTGAAACAAGCCTGCACTATTTCTGACGAGAAGAATGATAAGCTTCCACGCAGTATATATTCATGGAAACCATATTTCCTTAATAATCATATGAACTATAAAATATAACTAGAATATATGAGCACTACTGTGCTAAATTAAACTTTATGGGAGAAAAAAAAAGTTAGATACTTAGATTTATTTACTTTGATACCACTTTGGCAGGGAAAGGAGAGATTCGAATTTTCTGTATCCAAATTTTGGAATTATTCCACTGTTTGAATGAAAAAAAAAAAGTTGATATGATAGCCACTAAATCTTGAACTTTAGCTTTTATTATATGGACACAGATTTCATGAAAAAGCTCTTCTCTTTTTAATCTTTATTTTTATTAATTCCCTTCCGTTTCAAGTTATTGAGAGTTATATTGTAAGAATTTCTGAAAAAAAAATAAAAAATTATATATTATGAGTAGTATATAATTATAAAAGAAAAAAAAATTAATATTATAACTATGTACTATCCGTAATACATAATTATTATTTTTTTGTAAAAATGTATAACTATGTATTGTGATACTATCTATAATATATGAAAAAAGCATTTCTGCAGCCACTATAGATAACATTATTTATAGCTATATTTTTTTAACTAAGTCTGACCAATAAAACATAGTTATAACAATAAAGTTATTTTTTTTTCTTCTCAGATATTGTCGATTGACGTGATGGAGAGAGAAAATGCAATTTTTATGTCTTACTAGTCAGACTTGATTACAAAATAGCTATAGATAATTTTATCTATAACGACTAAAAATATTTAACTTATAGTATATAATTATTTTTTTATTGCAAAAATTGTGGCAACACAAGAATTTTTACGAAAAAAAAAATTGTAGCTGATAATATCAAACTTCAATTTCCAACATGAGTTGCTACTTCTAGCTATTCTTGTCAGTTGTCAAGCCAACAAGAATACGTGCTGACCCTGTTCCCAATGGAGAAGCTCAAAACTCACGAGCAACAACTAACTACCATCTAATAAACAAGTTCCTGAATATCATGCTCACTTCACCACCGGTGTCTCTTAAAAAAAGGGAAAATATATTGTATTTTAAATGACACAAGTTGAGATGAGATCTACTGAAAAAAAAAAATGAAATAAAAGTGTGCGCCCACTTTTTTTGTATGTATGAAATAATAAATTTATTTCATTTAAAATGACACATATTCTTTTCTAAAAAAATAAGATTAATATGCCATTATGTTTCATTTTGACTGCTATTATAATTGTATCATTCTGAGAAGTAGAGGATAGTGGAAGAGATTTAACGCAAGCACTGAACAAGAGCAAATAGACGACATGATAAATGCCAAGAGATTGGTAAAAATTTGCAAGTTGCTTCCATGAAGTCAACATCAATGATTATTATATGACACATGAGAAAAGGTAACAAAGTGACTGCTAAGCCACGCTTTTATGAGCAAAAGCTCCAAAGTTTTTGAAGGGTTTGAAACATATGAACTTTATAAAAGCCGTTCTCCGCCAGCATGGTTTGGCAAAGCAGTCTCATATATAAATTGGTTAAGAGAAACATCTTAAGGCAATTCAATAGATATAGTTCATTTGACAATGGCGTTGAAATCAGCATTCTCAGTCACATTCTTCTCCTTAGTCTTGTTAGCATTAGCAAATGGTTCTAACGCAGGCAAAATTACAATCTACTGGGGCCAAAATGGTAATGAAGGCACGCTGGCTGAGGCTTGTGCTACAGGGAACTATGATTATGTAATCATAGCCTTCTTGCCAACCTTTGGCATTGGCCAGAGTCCAATGATAAATCTAGCTGGTCATTGTAACCCATATAATAATGGGTGCAATGGCTTAAGCCCTGACATCAAAACATGTCAAGCCAAAGGCATCAAGGTATTGCTCTCTATAAGAGGAGATAAAGGTAGCTACCAACTTCAATCCACTAAGGATGCAAGTTATGTAGCAACTTACCTTTGGAATAACTTATTGGGGGGACACTCATCATCTCGTCCACTTGGCCCTGCTGTCCTTGATGGCATTGACTTTGACATTGAAGGTGGATCAAACAAATACTGGGGTGATCTTGCTAGGTTCCTTAAAGGGTATGGCAAGAAAGTGTACTTAACTGCAGCTCCTCAGTGCCCATTTCCTGATGCTTGGATAGGAAATGCTCTCACAACAGGTCTTTTTGATTTTGTTTGGGTCCAATTCTACAACAACCCTCCTTGTCAATACACTTATGGGAACATTAGCAACCTTGAAGATGCATGGAAACAGTGGACATCAAGTGTCCCTACCAACAAGATATTCTTGGGTTTACCAGCTTCCCCAGAAGCAGCAGGCAGTGGCTTCATTCCCATTGCTGATCTTACTTCCAATGTGCTTCCAGCCATTAAGTGTTCTGCTAAATATGGTGGTGTTATGCTTTGGTCCAGGTACTATGATGTTCAGAGTGGTTACAGTTCTTCTATTAAGAACCATGTTTAAGATCAAATTACATTGTTTTATGTTATGAATTATAAATGTGTGGATGTCAATGAGATATTAACATCAGAAGTCAGAACCAATTACTTTGTATTATGTCTTGAAATACATACACAGATTTTATTACATGTGTGCTAAGTGCTTCTAAGTTCTAACCTTGCTATTAGCCTCAGATACAAACAAGCATTCCTGTTTCTTACCAGGAATTTTAGCTAGCGACTGAGCATAAACAAAAAATTACCAAGGAGATAAATCTTTATATGCAGAAAATGTAGCTTAAAAACTGATAACTAACATCTCTCCTTATGAAATTTCCATTCAATTATCAAAAGTCAAACTAGCAAATATGATGAAAAAAATTTCATAAGTTCATGCAGTGAAATTTTGAGGACAAATTCCTACTTGTATAATTTTCGATTACTAAGAAATCCAACATATATGGAAGAGAAAAACCGTTGCAACTACACAACAAACTGGTTAGTTGGAAGTTGAAAAATAATCAATGGATTGATGGTCCCCTGCGTAACAGACTAAATGTTATATGGGCATCGAGTAAAAAAGACGAATTTAAAAACTAAGCTCCATTCTTTCGCATGTTCTTGGAAAAAAAATTTATGTTATATCATCTATTATAACTATATATTTTAGAGAGTACATAATTATAATATTAAAAAAAAAAATTCTTTCTCTACGTTAGCTTACAACTTCTAAAAATAGAAGAAAAAAAACTTTAATATTATAATTATGTACTCCTCCGAATACATAATTATAATGGGTGGGGTAAGATAATTTTATTTTTTAGCAACATAAGAGTATGATTTTCCAAAAACTAATTGTACTTTGAAATGTGAAGGGAACCCTATCCTTAAGATAAAATTAATTTGCACCCATTATTTTGCCAAAAGGTTATGGTAAATTGCCTCAAGGAATAATCCAAGAACTTTGGGATTATCAACCAAATTTTTTGACAATCCTACTTTAAAGAATTATTTTGAATGATATCATGAGAAGATAAGAATAGAGAGAAGAATTCAAAGATGATAAGTCATTAGGTTTGGTAGCGAGAGATTTTGGTAGGTTATATTAGATTATGTGTTCAATTTTCACTTATATAAAAAAAATATTATATTTCACATCTCATTGATAAACTTGTTTCTTTTAATTTAGAGTAAAAAAACTTATCAACATTATTATGATTAAAACCATAGGAAGTGGGTGTTGAGTTTTGCTCTTTCACTAAAGCCCAATTGGTCCTAATGTGTAAGAAAAACTCAAGAAACCTAAAGCTTATTCAATTTAGGGTTAGAGTTTCTTGGAATCCATATATATTCTACATTTATAGTCATCAGTCTCTCAAAAGTTTTCACTTGGTGGTTGCAGAGGTTAAGATAAGGTCATCTCCATGATAGTGAGAGAGTGCCCTCACACTATCTCCTTCCTCCTTGACAGATAGGCTGGAAGGTCTGCCACCAACCAGCTACAAGAAGATTGTTCGTGCTATGACATAGGCGATCAGTTCATGAAAGGATTTCACACACAAGGAGGTCGCTCATAGATTTGCGCTCAAAAAGATGTATGCCTTGTGTATTAGTGAGACGATGATGATTCGGTAAGCATACCAACGTACTAGGTCTTAAATCGCTTTCGCATAAATCCAATAATTCCTATAGTGGGTGACTTGTAGGAGTTGGAGGTGGAAGATGAAGAAGAGGAGTTGTGATTGAGTACGGTGAGGGGTTCATAGAGGCACGAGGGGCAGAAGCCGGTGAAGTTCTCCTGTGGTGGCAGTCGTAGGATGTGGAGGAACGGTGTGGTTCTTACCTTCTAATGTTAAAAAAAGATTCTTCAAAAAAAATTTGGAGGGGGGCGGTGGCCAATCCTAACCCCCTTGACTTCTCCCCTGCGGGTTGTGGTCGCATGAGGTGGAGGGACAATGTGGTTCTATATTGAATGTTATAATTTTTATCTTTAATTTTGGGGGGGGGGGGTGTGCAGTGGCGTAGCCACACTTCTGCCAGCAGGTGCCAAGGCACCTGCTTGATTTTAAATTCTTTTACTTATTATATATAAATATATAATTAACAAAGATTAAATTTATAATTTGACATCACCTAAATAAATATAATTATATTTATATTTTTCAATCAGAAAAATAAAACCCAATACCCAAACCCTTTTACCTAACCCATAAATTAAGATCACTCTCAAAGTCCTAATTTGTGACTTACAATTGCAATCAGATTTCTCTCAACCTTGTGTCTTGCTCCTTTTTTCGTCTGACTTGTTGCACAACTTGCTTGCTCCTGCAAGGCTTTGACTGATATAGCAATGGTTGTGGTTGGCTACTTGGCTTGGGGCTTGGGTGCTTGCCTCTGCAATTTGTATATCTATTAAAAATGTGTTTGGTGTTTTGTGCTTTTAAGAAGGTGCTTGTGCTTTTTCTTTTTACCGAAAAGGTTAGTGTCTTTTTATATGTTTCCTTTAATATATATGTGACATTATTTCATATATAATTTAAATAACTATGCTAGAATTTATAATAAATCTTTTTCTTGATTAATTTGTGTAATTACGATAAATATTTTCATAATTTGATATATTAAAAAATTTTAACACCACTTAAACTTTTAGTCTAACTCCGCCACTCGATTTGTGGCTTTGCAACCCTTGTCCCCTGGCTCCGTCCTGATAAACACAAATCATTTTCATAAAATACTTATTAACCACACGTACCAAGTCGGAGACAATTCTTTTCTCCATCAACTGAAAAAGATTAAACAATTTTTCTAGCTTGAGGGGTGTGCATGACTATTAACATTTGTATAAGGTTACAGACTTAAAAGGACAAGACTTTTTTTTTTTTTTTGAACATAAAGGACAAGACTTCTAGTTATTCATCCCCCATCCAACCAATTATCTATTTTATTTTGGATAAACCAATTAATAATTCTACGTTGCATTCATGCTACTTTGCCTTTTCATCAAAGACATGCAATTCCATCTTTCTTGGCTTGCTTGCTCCATGTCCAAACCGTATTTACAGTAAAAAAAAAAAGAGGGGGAGGGTATTATTGTTTGATATTTTAGTAGTCACAGCGATCTTCTTCAAATTCTTGAATATAAGAGGTTCTCAAGCTAACACCTATTATTATGAGAATACATTTTATTAAATTATTCGGCGCAGAAATGACTTAACAGGATTGAGTGACCTTTTGTGATTAGAATTCATTTTATTAAATTATTCGGCGCAGAAATGACTTAACAGGATTGAGCGACCTTTTGTGATTCTCTCCGAGTAGTACGAGGCTATTGAACTTTGATTGCATTTGCGGTCGTTGTGTTGTGTCTAAGTCAATTGATATATTGAAATGGTTAGTTAGGAGTTCGGACCTGCGAGGGATAAGGGCACAACGATGAGAGAGAAATTATATAAGTAATTTTTAAAATGTAGATGATGCATTTAAATATGGTGTATAAATAATCATACGAAAGTATAAAATATGAGGAATCATAATTATATATCTGTCATTAGAGGTGAAACTGGATTGGGCCGACCTACAGAGCCTACGGCTCGGCCTACGTCAGGCCAGACCTAACCTAGTATATTTCGTAAAATAGGCAGAGCTTGGATTTTGAAAAGACTTGTTTAATAAAAGGCCTAGCCTATAAGCCTACGGGCCGACCTATATTATACTATTTATTTTAAATTAAATAAAATAGATTAAGTATGCCTTGAAGAAAAAACAAAAAATATAAATTTAATCAATTGCAATTATTTATAACTTAATTATATTCGATTATATTTTAATAGAAATATGACTTTATTTCTTATGTAGGAATAACCAACATCTCAGCATGTTAGATTGTGTATATGAATATATTAAAAAAAATTTTGAAGAGGTTATACTTACTACAAGCACCATGATGTGTTTGTTGGATCATGTAGTTATTTTAATTTACATAGTATGGATTTGTTTGTTGGATCTGATGAAATATATGTTATTTAGTTTGAGCATTTTGCTTTTGAAAATGACTTAAATGCATATTATATGAGTTTTGTTTTGATTCATAATTCTGTTTGGACGTTGAAATTATGATTTTTGGTTTAACAACAGAATTTGAGTATTTTGTAAAGTTGATTCATGATTCTGCTTGGAAGTTAAAAATTAACAGGCTAACGGGCTAGGCCGGTCCATTTGTTTTTTATAAACGGACCAAGACAGGCTAATAGTTAGACTAGTACTAGGCTTGGGCCAGGCCAAAGTGAAAATTTTTGGCGTAGGTTTGGGCTTTCGGGGACAAAGCTTGGCCCAGCCCACTTTCACCCCTATCTGTCATTATTGGACGTCAAACGGCGATAGAAATAATTATATATATATGAGAAAAATATTTCTCAAGTTGTTTGAGATATATTTATCTTCGTCCACTCCAAAACTATATCGTTTTATTTATTTATTTTCTTATATTAATTGATTTATCTTTAAATGGTTATGATTCTCTTTCTCTCTCTTTTTTTATTATCATTAATCCATCTTTATACGATTATGATTTAGGGTGTGCATGACAACCATTTTATTCCCTTGCACTGTTTCTGAAAAGAAACAATTCTTTTCTATTTCTGTGCCTTGGAACAGTTTTGAGAAAAAAAATATGTTTGATAACATGTTTTATTTTTATTCCGAGAATGAGAATTGTGTTTGATAACACAACAAATAATATAATAAAAATAATTCCTATTAAATATAAATTTTTTTCAGATCATCACTTTCATTTGCATATGGTGTGGTTGTGTTGTGGTGGTGGTGGTGGCGACAGCGGTATGGTAGTGGTGGTGGCAGTGACATGGTGATGATAGTGGTGGAATGGTTGTGACGACAGTGGCTACGGTGATGGCAATGGTAATGGTGGCGGCGGCGGTGGTAGTGGTGGCGGAAGTGACGGCAGTGGCTGCGACAATGGTGGTGGGGATGGTGGTTGGTGGCGGCAACAATAGTAGCGGTGGCATGGTGGTGGTGGTGGCAATGGCTATGGCGGCGGTGGTGGTAGGTGATAGTGATGATGGTCGTGGCGGGGGTGATGTAATGGTGGCGATGGTGGTGATGGTGACAGTAGTGACTGTGACAATGGTGGTGGTGGTGGATGGCGGCAGCAGCGATGGTGACGGTAGTGGTTGCAGCAATGATAGTGGTGGTGATGGTAGCGATGACGTCGTAGTGGTGGTGGTGGTAGTGGCGTGGTGATGGCAGTGGTTGCAATTATGGTGGTGGTGGTTGATGTCGGTAGAGGTGGTGGTGGTGGTGGCGGCGACGGTGGTAGTTGTGGTGGTGGTGATGGTGATGGTGATGGTGGCATGATGGTAGTGGTAGTGATGGTGGTGGTAGCATCATGGTGGGGGTGGCGACGACACTAGTAGCACGACGGCGGCGGCGACAATGGTGGCAGTGGTCGTGTCGGGATGATGGTAGAGGTGGACACTGATTGAGAGAGATAAATGATTTTCATTTTGTGCCCGGGAACAAAAAAGCAGAAATTTTCTAATTCTTTTTTCTGTTCCTCAGCACAAAAATTAAATCAGGTCATCCCGGGAACAAAAAAATAAATCGGTCTTACCAAACGAGTTTTCTATCCATTTCTGTTTCCAGAAACAGAAATTAAAAAAAATGATTTCGGGAAGGTTGTCATGCGCACCCTTAGTGGCCGAAGATAAAGTTATCTCAAGCAACTTGAGAAACGATAAGTTCTATATGATTATAATTTCTCTCATTTAATGCTGTCACACACACACACACACACATATATATATAGGGTAGGATCATTTGACACCGGTGTCAAATTTAAAATTTGACACCTTATCTGAGAGCCATTAGATCAAAAAAGATCAATGGTATCACATTCTTACAAATCAGAGCTGCTGATTTTTTTTATCTAACGGCTATCAGATGAGGTATCAAATTTAAAATTTGACATTGATGTCAAAAGATCCTACCTCTGTCTCTTTCTCTCTCTCTCTCTCTCTCTCTCTCTCTATATATATATATATATATATATATATATATATATATATATATATAAGGGTTTACATTTAAGCAGCTGATGTATGTTCAGCAATCAAATACTTGTCATATATATATTTGAAAGCATTAAATGCAAGAAATCATAACCATACAAAGGATAAAAGCATTAGATGTGGGGAATCATAACCATACACCTGTTGTTGTTGTACGTAAAACGGCTGCAGATATAATTTTACTATATATATATATAGAGACAGGTTATATTTACAAACTTTTTTGTTTACAAACTCTTACAAACTACACTATATAGGACCGGTACTACATTAATCACACAGTGTACGACCAGTCCTACATTAGTGTAATTGCAAAAAAAGTTTGTAAACGGATCTTGTCCTATATATATATATATATATATATATATATATATATAATGACATAAAATCACATTATTTGTGAAAGGAGTATTGAGAGAGTTCAATAAAAGAGTAAAGAAAACGGATGTGTCAGTGGGGGGTGAGACTAAATTCGGACTAATCTTCCACTTGGTCACGGATTATTAATTTAAATAGTGGATCACTAATTGAATTAAATTTATTTAAAAATACAAAAAAAATTATATAATAAAAATAAAATAATAATTTATGGTTTAATGTTGAACCCAATTTAAAGTCGATTCACAAATTTTCGACCGAATTACATATATGATCAATCAATTAATTGGACAGACTCGTTTAATAATTCAGTTCTAATTCAACCGCACGACTGCCCGTAAAATTGTGTGGGACTTTAATGCTGCCTCGATGGAAAATATTTTCTCAACAAACCTTTGGGTGCATTAATTAGGAAACGGCCCTAAATTTGTCTATATTCCAGTAACGAGATAGACGTTAAAAAGAAAAATCATTTAAAACGCTGTGGATTGCGTAAACATAAAGGTTTTTTTCGCCAAAAAGTATCTTTAAGGCCCTCGGTAGCATTATGTCCTAATTTATAGCTTTACATCTAAATTTTTTTTAGCTGTATTTAACGTTACACAGTAAGTATTATTTATATATTTTTTGTATGCATCGTTTATAATTGAGTTTTATAGGAATTATGCTGTGAAAAAATGATTGTGTAATGTTATTGAGATTCGTTTGTGTGCCGTAGTTTTTTTTTTTTTGCTTCAAAAAGTGTGGACTCACAAAATGTCTGTGTGTAGAAAACTTTTTTGTGTCATGTTAAATGATGAATGCAAATCTCTTTATAATTTACTATTTATAAATTTAGAATTAAATGATTAATTTATAAAAATCATTTATTTTTTTAAGATACATATTACTTTCACAATTTTAATTCGGATGTGGTGTCGTCAAAATACTCCTACAAGGATTAATTTTTTAACCAGAGATTCACACTGATTGATAAACCGACTTCTGTATAAAACAATAATACATTTAAGAGTCATTCAGAAAATCATTCACAATTTTTTTTAAAAAAAAAACCGACTTTGCAAGGTTAAAAAAAATTAAAAACAATCTTCAAGGTGAGTATTTTAAAATGTTTAAAAAATGGATATAAAAAATGTTTAAAAAATTATTATTTAATAAAATATTAAGAAGTCAGTTTCTTAAAAACCAACTCATAATCTGACTTATCAACGTGTATAAAAAAAGGGTTTTATAAAAGTTATGGTGTAGGAAAAGTGATTGTGTTATGTTATAGAGATTCGTTTTGCGTACGTAATTTTTTTTTGTTCCAAAAAATGCGGGCTCCACAAAATATTACGTGTGTAGGAAACTTTTTCTTGTCATGTTAAATGATGAATATAAATCCCATAAAAGAAATTATACATTAGGAAATCAGTTTGGAAAATAAAAGGAACAGTAACTAAAATGTCACGCGAACGGTATTATTTCTCAAATATGCTACGATGGCAAGTTCGCTACAGTGCCCAGCATACTTGGTAGCCAATGATTTCTTGACACGTGGCACATTTTCGCAAGAAAAACTGACTGTCACATATCCAAGTACGCTACGACTGGTAGCGAACTTAGTAACCAATGATTTCGTGACACGTGACATATTTTTGTAGAAAATGCTGACTGGATGAAGTTCGCTACCAGGCGAACTTGGTGCGCTACGTGGAACAATCTCGTTGTCAGATCGGAATTAATGTACCAATCACAATAAAAAACAGAAAACAAAAGAAAATGACAATTAATGTACATTAATCATAATTAATGTACCAATCATCAATCACAATTAATGTACATTAATTGTAATTTTTCTATTGCTGTGAATTAATGTACATTAATTGTTAATGTATTAATCACAATTAATATACCAATCACAATCACAGTTAATGTATCTATGAGCATTCACAATTAATGTATCAATCACCAATCACAATTAATATACTAATCAATCGGTACATTAATTGTTTGTGATATTATTGTCACAAATTTGAACGATATTTGTGAGAGATAAAATATGTCAAATGAGGTGTCATTAAGTAGATCTCGAAAAATTATGTGAAATAAAATACAAAACATGTGATTTGAATATTAGAATTAAAGTTTATGACCGTCCAAAGTGATTGGTGATTGATACATTAATTATGATTGGTACAGTCAAAAGTTAATCCTATTGATATGCTAATTATGATTGGTGATTGATACATTAATTGTGATAGGTGATTAATACATTAATTTTGATTGATATATTAATTAAATAGCTATTTTCCTTCTTTTTCTTTTTTTTTATTGTGATTGGTACATTAATTCTGATCGGGCAATGAGATTGTGCCACGTAGCGCACCAAGTTCGCTACCCTTGGTAGCGAACTTCGTCCAGTCAGCTTTTCCTGTAAAAGTCTGTCACGTGTCACAATATTATTGGTTACGAAGTTCGCTACCAGTAGTAGCGAACTTGAACAAGTGGCCGTCAGCTTTTTCTGCGAAACTGTGTATGTGTAACTAAATCATTGGCTACCATGTTCACTGGGCAGTGTAGGAAACTTGCCCGCATGGCTTATTGAAAAATAACATTGTTCGCGTTGTATTTTGATAAAAAATTTAATGAACAGTGACATTTTCGTCACTGTTCCAAAATAAAATGACTCCTTAACTTACTTAAAAAGAAATAAAATTTAAACTGAGTTTTCAATGTTTAAAAATCTTTAAGAAAATCAACATAAATATTTTCATTTTTTTTTGGTACATAACATAAATATTTAAAAAAAAAAAAAAAAATTCGTACGCGACAACTGCCCACGTTATTTGACATTTGTCAGTAATTGATCAGCATGTTCCTCGAAGGTGGTGGATGGTATCTGCCACAAGACGTGTGGGCCTGCGATCTTCCCTTTCACAAGTTATAACATATTTACATTCAACTTTTTTTTTCCCACCCTTGAACGTATCGAGCGAGACTCTGAGGCTGTCCCTTCCCTGCGCTGTTTTTATTCAACCAAACCATGACTTAGTCGTTGAAGCTCTGTCAAATCAAAATGAACGGACCCTTTCTTTTTTCCTTTTATTTTTGGAGGGACCCTTTTAAAGCATGAGTCCCAAAAGTTAAGGGGCATCATCCATACCATGCCACGAGACTCTGTTTGTTGTTCTTTCTAAGCTTTCGTAAAATCGTACCTGATCCTCTATTTCCAGCCTAATCACCAAACTCAAATAATTAATTTTTTTTCTTCAAATAATGGAGTTTGCAAATATAATAAGAGTTTAATATTTCTTATGCCAGAGAATCATAATTTTCTTTTTCTTTTTTCTCTTGACAAGGACGCATCACACATTTTTATTTGTATATAAAAAATAAATCTATATAATAATGCACTTAGTTTGACACTCCATTTATTATATGAGATTAATCTTGCAACCTTCCCATGCGAAACCGTTGCGTGCTGCCTTCACACATGCTTTTTAAAAAATTAGTCACATTTTAAATTTTGATTAATTTTATAATTGTTCCACGTAAAAAGTGTGTGAGATCAGTTTTAAAAAATTCGTCATGAATAAAACTGTGGTTAATTTTTTTCAAAACAAATTTTAATTTTATCAATTTGCGATGCCTGACAGTTTCGTATGGGAGACGTGCAGATTAATTCTGCATAAATAACGTGCTGGAGTGCTGGACTCATTCCACTATATAAATATTTTATTTAAAAATTATATTATTTTTAAAAAAAAAATAAAAATCATATCAGAAGGGTCGTTAACCCTTTATTTCCTTGTCCCACCCTCGTAATCAAAGCTAATCTTGATGTTCTGGAAGCATATTATCGATATACACGTTTTGAAGTTAGTGTGTTTTTTTGAAAAATTCTATGAGCTGTTTATATTTTCTATAATCTTAAAATACGCGACTAAAAACACAAACGGACAGTGAGCACATTGCATGTCGATGAAATTATAAAAACTTGCGCGTATTTTCTCAACTTTGCCGAAAGTGAATTTCGTGGTCGCAAACCACTCCCACTTTGTCCATAAAGTAATTTTCTTTAATTGACTGTTTATTTACATGCCCTTTTTTTTCCCCCAGCACATCATAAATAGACATAACCATGTCTATAATTATGGAAACTTGCAACTCCTAAGAAAAATAAGATGTAGTATTATATAAACAAAATAAACTTCTTTAAAACACAAAAATTAAAATCAGCTTAACAATCATTCTGATTATTTAAGATAAAATAAAAAAAGTTTAAAAAGTTCTGCGTATTTGACACTTTTTGGAAGTTTTAAACTTTAAAAAGAATGTTAAGTTTTGTGTGAGTAATAAATAACAAAAAGGTAAACAATAATATATATTTTTTATTTTTTTATGACTCTATGCATTAATGTCCCGGTCATGGTCCAAGTCAAATAAACGTAGTAATGAGAAAGGTCTCTCAAAGTCTATTACTCAGAAATTTCCTATCCAAGATAAATTGCAACCGCAAGTTTTGGTCAATTACTTCAAAATCCAAATATAAGATCTAGATTTTAATTTCCCAAATTCGGATATATCTCTTTGTATGTATGTCCCTTTCGAGCCATTGCCAGGGTATTTTTTTATAGCCACTAACGGTCTCATTTGTCTACACTTGTCTTCGGAGAATGGAGTTGACTCAAGTTAGGTTTAATTTGATTTTGGTTTAAACTTATTTGGATCACCCTAAGTTAATATTAAACATTATATTAGTTATATGTTTTAAGTTAAATTATTGAGATTTAAATTTGTAAAGTAATAAAACCTTTTACATATATTCAATTTCAAAACAATTTAGTGAAGCTAAAAATAACACTAAACACCACTCTATTAAATTAAAAATGTTATTATTATTATTATATATGGGCAAGATTCTTTTAACACCAGATCTTAATTATTGATTTTCGTCAATCTACAATTATAATTTATTGGATCAAAATTATTAATAAATTAGTAACTGTTATGAGAGTTTTGTCCCATCAAATGATGGTAGCTCAGTTAGCCTATAGAAAATGAGTAAATAGAAACAAGAGCATCTGTTTGATCCTTTAAAATCTTAATAAACCTACTCCAAACAGAATTATCTATCATTGAGGGTACTTGTGCTTTATAAAAAATAAAAAATTGAGAGTTTTGTCCCACGAAGTAGGTCCATACGACTCGAATTAGTTAATGAACCAAGTTGAGAGCAAATTCACGAACTGGCTCAACTTTCTTTCAGCCCAATTATATATATATATATATATATATATATATATATATATATATATATATATATATATTGATTTTAGTCGGTGTTTTCATAAGATTTTCATTAAAGAAATATAAGATAAGATGCTAGCTGGACCTACTTCCAATTTTATCAATACATTTTTCTTGTAGGCTATCTTCGTAAAATTTCTTATGCGTTGTTTCCAATAGACTTAAGAATTAAGATAGGTTTGTATCTATTTTGTCTTTTTTGGTGAGGAAGTTTGTATCTATTAACCAAAAAGAATAAGAGATAAGCAAACTTAAAAATAGGAAAAGTATTTGTCATTTTAAATGACATAAAGTTATGTTATTTTAAGAGAGAGATAGATATCTGATAATTTTTTTATTTAAATTTTAAAAACGATCAATCACTTTCTTTCTTATGATTTTCATTTCTTGTGTCTATCTCTCTCCTAAAATGACATAACTTGTGTCATTTAAAATGAAAAAAATGAAACCCTTAATAAATATGAAATTTAATGGATTTTCTGATAATATCTAAACATTTATTAATAAAAGGCAACAAATAATAAATATTTTGACTACAAATCGAATAAGAAGCAACACCGACTTCTTTTATAAATTATAAGTGCAAGGAAGCAAGTATTCGTTATATTTTTCTTTATTTATCATCATCATACTTATTGAAAATATTATACTATAAAATTCAAATTGCAGAGACAGCAGAGATTCCCTCCATAACCGCAGGCATGTGAGGCGACATCGCATTTTCCGCTCCCAAAAATATCTTTGGTTGAAGTTTATCCTCCCAAATTACCCTGCAATGCAACGCAATAGTAGTCGCATGTGGCCTACCCAAAAGTGAATTCCCAAAATCAACGAAATGAAAGCAACACCAACTCTTTTTTATTTTATTTTATTTTTTTGTACAAAAGCAACAACACCTACTTTCTTTCTATTAAGTGCAAGTGTGCAACCACCATAATAACTATACATAAACAATTTTTTCACAAGTTATCATCATGCTTTTAATAAATAACATTATATATTATTCTGTCAAAATCGAATTGCAGGTACCGCAGTGACTCCATCCACAACAGGAGGCACGTGAGGCGGCATCGCATTACCCGTTCCCAAAAATATCTTTGCTTGGACTCTTTATCAACGAAAAAAATATACCCTGCAATGCAACCTAGTGTTAGTAACCTGTGGCCTACACAAAAGAACCATTGATACAAGAGTGAGTTATAAATAAAACCAAGCATAAGCAACATTTTAAGGGCATCCAGGTTCATTACAGCCACACAATTGCTTTGCTGGTGCTTAACAGGGTGTCTTTATTATTGGACAAAGCCTAAACTAGACATTTGTTGTTTTTGTGCGGTGTCCTTTGGCGTACATATAAGTTTCCTTAGCACATTCAAACTATCCTAGAATAACAAATAAAGGCACAAACTGTGAGATAAACACAGATATTGAAAGGAAGGGGCATTAGATCCCTGCCGGAAGCATATCCAATCAAGGTCCCTCAATTGGTGGGGTTGTCCTTGTGAACACCCCCATCTTTAAAATAAAAGGGGATTCCTTGTTTTGAGAATTTGCTTACATTGCAGGATCAGATACCTCTTTTTTCTTTTTCTTTTTTCTTTCTATCTTCCTGTGAATCATATACTTTTTATTTTATTTTGTGCTGTTATTCTCATTTGGGTTGATTGTTATCTTTATTTGGGGACTATGGAGGGTGAGAAGAAGAAGTACATCACCTCTGAGGAGCTTAAGAAGCACAACAAGCAAGGTGATTTGTGGATATCAATACAGGGTAAGGTTTACAATGTCTCAGATTGGGTCAAGGATCATCCTGGTGGAGAAGTTCCAATATTGAACCTTGCTGGCCAAGATGTCACCGATGCATTCATAGCATATCATCCTGGCACAGCATGGCAATATCTTGATAAACTCTTCACTGGGTATCACCTCAGGGATTTCAAGGTCTCCGAGGTGTCCAAGGATTATAGGAAGCTTGCATCTGAGTTTGTAAAAATGGGTCTTTTTGAGAAGAAAGAGCATGTCACTTTATACACACTAACCTCTGTTGCTGTTATGTTTGCTATTGTTCTTTATGGCATCCTGGGATGCACAAGCGTGTGGGCTCATTTGGGTTCTGCCATGTTGTTGGGTTTGCTTTGGATGCAAAGCACTTATGTGGGTCATGATTCTGGTCACTATGAGGTTATGTCAAGTCGTGGTTATAACAAATTGGCACAAGTTATTTGTGGGAATTGCTTGACTGGGATAAGCATTGCCTGGTGGAAGTGGACGCATAATGCTCATCATATTGCTACAAATAGCCTTGACTATGATCCTGATCTGCAACATATCCCAGTTTTTGCCGTGTCTTCTCGTTTTTTCAGTTCAATACAATCTTATTTCTATGGGAGGCAGTTAAAGTTTGATTCTTTAACCAGGTTTCTGGTGAGTTACCAGCACTGGACATTTTATCCAGTCCTGTGCTTTGCCAGGGTCAACTTGTACCTGCAGACAATTTTGCTCTTGTTTTCAAGGCGTAAAGTCCCAGATAGAACCATGAACATCTTGGGAATCCTTGTGTTTTGGGTTTGGTTCCCTCTTCTTGTTTCTTGCCTGCCAAATTGGTCAGAAAGGGTCATGTTTGTGCTTGCTAGCTTTGCTGTTTGTTCCATCCAACACCTTCAATTTTGTTTGAATCACTTTGCTGCTAATGTGTATCTTGGGCCACCAAATGGCAATGACTGGTTTGAGAAGCAGACAAGTGGGACATTGGATATCTCTTGCTCATCTTGGATGGATTGGTTCTTTGGTGGTTTACAATTCCAGCTTGAGCACCATTTGTTCCCTAGGCTTCCCAGGGCACAATTAAGGAAGGTTTCACCATTGGTGATAGATCTATGCAAGAAACATAATTTGCCTTATAGGAGCTTGTCTTTCTTAGAGGCCAATCTATGGACTCTCAAGACCCTAAGGACTGCTGCCCTACAAGCCAGGGAGGTGACTAACCCTGCAGCCCATAATTTGTTGTGGGAAGCTTTTAATACTCATGGCTGAGAGTATATGGGGTTTTTGCCCATTTTAAGATATTATTAACATCTTATTGTCAGTTTATTACATTTCTTATTGGGCATTGAATTTTATTTCTCCCTTTTTTTTAGGTGCTGTATAATAATGATGAACACAGTTCATGTGTTCTACATGTCATCAATACAATATTCAGATCATATTTTCTTTTTCACCTGTTTTCTTTTTTTGGTAGAACTCCATTGGCATATGGTTGTTAACATCTGATACTTGTAATACCGTGTTCAATGATAAATTGCATAATGTATTTTTTTTCAAGTTGCTAGTTATTGCGCTGAATATCTCTTTTTTTCTTCCTTCAATCTGAATTTGTTGGCCCAAGGGGATCAAAATAAAAGTAGCTCCTCTATGATGTCAGATAAGTTAGGGCTCTCATACTTTATGTTCGAGGCTGAGGCCCATCGGAATGAATTTTAGTTTGGCGTTTGCAAGTAGAATGCTTCATGCTGGAAGAAATTAATGTGGCGGTATAAGCAAGATTCTGTTATGGGCAATAATATCTGACATTTTTGATAAATTTAATTTGAGCCGGATAGATTCATGATGACAATTTTTTTTTTTTTTTTTTTTGATACAATGGTGAGAATTGAGCATATAACTTAATATAAATTACCTAAAATCTCTAATCACCATACCAATCCTACTGGCTTAATGATATAGTTTTTAGCATAGTAACATACCTTATACCTATTACTTCAGATTCGAACTTGAGACTAATTAAATTCTAACAACCTCGTGCCATTATGTAAATTCGAAAAATAAATGATATGGGCCAGCCCAATGAAGATGCACACATTGAACAAGAGCAAATGGACCAGGAGACAGAGGAGAATACATCTCACACTGATGAGCAAGTTGTTAAACAGAATGACAGGTGGGCAAAAAGAAATCGTGCTAAGCCCAAATGGATGAGAGATTTCATCATGTGAGATGGTTGTGGTTGTTAGAGTGGTCCCAGAAATTGTGGGAATATTGTTAGTCATTTACGCATGCCTTTCGTCATTTGTATTCCTCCAAATATTCCCTTTGTTCTATTTAAGGGGATGAATGTTATTAATAAATCAGTGAAGAATTTGTAGTTCTTTTAGTTTGTGGAGGGACTCTCCCTCGAAGAGAGTTTTGTTAGTTTACCCTTATCAAGTGGTGCTTTCATTGAGAGCCACCATGACCGGTTCTCAATCCATATCACAAGAAATGTTTGAAAATGCCATGAACATGATGATGGAAACACAGCGCCAAATGCAGGCAGATATGCAGAATATGATGCATAAGGTTACGACCATGGAGCAAAAGAAACCAATCAGTGAAGGGAGTTTCCCTACTCCTCCACCCTTCATCGGTCCGAACACAAGGATGAAGCTGGATGTTCCCTGGTTTAATGGATCTGATCCTTTAGGATGGATATTCAAAATTTTGCAGTTCTTTGACTACCACCAAACTCCCGATGATCAACGCATGCACATCGCTTCTTTCTACATGGAAGGAGAGGCGTTGGGGTGGTTTCAATGGATGCACGCAAATGGGCAACTTCCCTCATGGGCACATTTCTTGCACTCAGTTGAGCTGCGTTTTGAACCGTCACAGTACGAAGATCCCAGAGGAGCTCTTTTCAAATTGACTCAGACAACAACGGTACGTGACTATCGGACCCAATTCGAAGCGTTGGCAAATCGGATCGTTGGTCTTCCAGCCAACGCATTCCTGAGCTGTTTCATCTCTGGATTGAAACCAGAAATCCGTCGTGAGATGATGGCTTTGCAACCAGCGTCTCTGGTTCAGGTGATTGGTCTCGCGCGACTCCAAGAGGACAAGCTGAATGACGTGTCCCATACGCAGAAAGGGAAATCTGCCACAGTTCCCTCATCCAGCTATAGCACGGTGCTGACAAAAAATTCTGTGGTCCCTGTAGCAAAGACAGTTGTAGCAACAATTAACAAAACCCAGATCAAAAGGCTATCGCCCGAAGAGGCACAAGCACGGAAGGAAAAAGGACTTTGTTTTTACTGTGATGAGAAGTATCATTTTGGCCACAAGTGTAAGAGACAATTTATGATGCTGATAGTTCCACCGGAGCATGATGAAAATGAATTGATTGATCCAGGAGATGAATCCACGAACTACCCTAAGGATGCTGGGCCGTTGGAGGGAGATTTCGAGCCCAATAATGTTCAAATCAGCTTTAACGCCTTAGTGGGTCATAGTATCCCACAAACATTGCGTGTACAAGGGCGAATTGGTAAAGCGAAATTGGTTGTGTTAATTGACAGTGGCAGTACGCATAATTTTATGCAGGAGAGAATTGCCAAATTTTTGGGCCTCGAAGTACAAGCAGCCCAGCCCTTTTCAGTGGTAACTGGGAATGGAGAGGAGATGACTTGTTCATCTGTATGCAAGCAAGTTTCCTTAGTGTTGAGCAAGCATACATTTTCTGTGGATTTTTTTGTGTTACCAATTACTGGGGCAGACCTTGTTTTAGGAGTGCAGTGGCTTAAGACTTTAGGCCCAATATTGACGGACTATGATGCGTTAACTATGAAATTCATAAAAAATGGGCAAGTGGTTCTACTCACAGGGGCCCAAACCACTAACATTCAAAGTTTGTCTACGGCCCAACTAAAAAGGCTGGCGTCGACCCAAGCCATTGCCGAAATGTTCCATTTCCAAGTTATCCCAGTGGCAACGTCTTCTACAGAGTTAGGGTTGCCACCTGCGATTGAACACTTACTCTTCAAGTACGATACCATCTTTGCAACACCAACGGAGCTGCCTCTTCCACGCTCCGTCGATCACCACATCACCTTAGCTTCCAATCTTTTACTCAGTCATGAATTGTTTTTGGGAATTCAAATTTGATTCCTCTGTTATTTCATCAATCCAATAAAAGCCTCCTTTGTTATTCCTTTTACTTCGAAGCCTCCTTCATTCAATCATTGTTGCAACTCGGCTTCCCTCTGCTTTGAAGCCTCCAGATTGATACAAACCCATCACACTTCCACTTTCTTAGCATGACTGGCTAGTTATTTTACCATCAAGTTAGCAATATATAGCAGTTATTTAATCTAGCAATAGCAGTTGGTTTTATTTTGTATCTATTAGTTTGTAATCCTTATTTAAAGGATTTGATCCTTCAGTAAAGGACGTGAGAAAATTGCTTCATTTTGTTTATTTTTCTTCTTTCCTTAAGTTTGTATTTTTTTGCTAAAACGAAATCTAATAGAGATTCTAATTAAAGGTTTTTTACCTTCCCGTCTTCTTCATTAGTCATTGCTTCCGCATACTTAGCAAAGTTTCTTCACCTCAGTCTCGGCTGCCTTAGGGCTTGTTTGGAAGATAGATTTAGGAAGGAAAGGAAAGAAATGAGAGAGTTTTATTAATCTATTCCCTTATTTGTGAGTTTAAAAAAAATGAAAGGAAATAATTGAGAATTTTCACAAAATCCTCCAAAAGTTCTTAAAATTTAAGTTCTCCTGTTTTGGATTCGAATTTACTTATTTACCCTGACAATTAAAATCAAGACACCTTTCTCTTTTATTCTAACGCTAACTATCTCGATCAAATCTTCAGGATCATCCCCAAAGATGTGAATCATCGTAGATAGCAACATATAACAACGCCGCCAAACCTCCATGATCGCCGCCATCATCGCAGGTCGCCAGCAATCACAAGCTCCACTGCATAGTTAGTATCGCTTCGCCGCCGGACCACCGCAAGCACCACCATGTTGCGTTGTGTTGTCTCCTCCACAACACCATTCACGCTAGCTGCTAGTGCATGCCCATTACCATATTACTTTCTCTTTCTATTATTTTAGGAACTAGGGTTTGAATTTTTCATTTACTCCAAACTACAAGTTCGTGGGCCACTACGTAAGCCCATTTGTTCTCTTTTGTGTTTTTTTGTTTTCTTTAATGGGGAAGGATATTGTGACAACCAAGTTGTGTTACTACCAAGTGACTACCAATCAATCTTACCGTTAGATCGATTATATGGATCCAACGGTTATATTTATTTTCATTTTTGTATGGTCATGATTCCCCAAATTTAATATTTTATATTTATTTTCACCTTTGTATGGTTATGATTTCCCATATTTAATGCTTTCACTTTAAATATGGGGAATCATGACCATACAAAGATGAAAATAAATATAACCGTTAGATCAACATAATCGATCTAACGGTGAGATTGATTGGTAGTCACTTGGTAGTAACACAACTTGGTTGTCACAATATCCTCCCCCTTCTTTAATTTA
Source organism: Gastrolobium bilobum (assembly GCF_033153095.1). Lineage (NCBI taxonomy): Eukaryota > Viridiplantae > Streptophyta > Magnoliopsida > Fabales > Fabaceae > Gastrolobium > Gastrolobium bilobum. Next base: position 133,661 of record NW_026896913.1, read on the forward strand.
GTTGGGTTTATTTCTTTTAGTTGAATTTAAAACTTTAGATGGGCCATTGGTAACATAAACTTATTTTCAAGTTAAATAATTAGGAGAATGATCGGACCAATACATAATGGGCTGACCAATATGTATCGAGCCTAATCACACACAGTTGATGAGAGAAGACTTTGGGTTGAATTATCTGCTTCTTGGATTGTTGTTGGTTGTTTCCTGTTTGTAGTGAGATGGATATGATTCTTCTTTGGCGCGATGAGCCTGACTGGGGTGGGTACCTGCAATGACACTCCGACGCTCAAGTCAGTATCAAAGTCAGGCTTATGTGGTATTCGTACTGAATTAGATTATCATACTTGGGTATGTACCCTTTGTTTATATAGTGAATATGATGCCGCATTTAGTAGGCGGTATGCCTTCTGATTGGCTGTTTATGGGCTGCAGGTTCAGCTGGTGCCTTTCTGGCCTTATCTATATTATGTCAAGCTATCTAGATAGAGTGATGGCAAGCTGGAGCTATCTTTCGTGTATTGGTTCTATGGCGCGGTGACCCTTTGTTCGTATTATTAATCACTTCCTTAACTCTGAAGTCATGTTTAAGGCGGTTTGGGCACGATGAAGCCATCGTGCTCACTGATGCACGATGTGGATATCGCGCATTGTTCGGGCCTTATGTGTTTGAGCTTTTAATCTTTGGATTTTAACCCTTTGGTGGGCCTATTGTATTTTATCCAGATCAGAGAATAAGTTAGAACAAGTAAAAATTAATATATATACTCATAAATATATTAATTTTTAAAGAAAGGATAAAATGGTAAAAATATTTCATTAACCCTCTATTTTTTCCCTTACCATATTTTTAACTCAAGGAAAGGGATATATTTCTCTTCCACTCCTTCCCCTCCCTTTCCCTTAGATTCCCTTCCTCCCCTTCCCTTACAAACTCTCAAACAAAATCTTAAGATATTCATCTGTAAAGAACATGTTGGACTCAAGGTAGGGCATTGAAGCACTATAACTTAAGGAGAGCTCGGAGCCAAATTTTAAGCTAAAGGTTGAAGGGGCAGGATCATTTTACTCCGCGATAAGAATAATAAATCTTACACTAAATTTTAATCCTTGATTTTCGTGCATCTAACAATTAAGATTTATTGGTTCTACTCATTAATTAATTGTTATTTATCAATAAATATCAATTGTTAGATGCACGAAAATTAACGGTTAAGATATGTTATAAAACTTATTATTGTTAGACCTGAATAAGTTGATTATATCCTTGGCTTCAAACATTAGGAAAAAAATCCCAGGTATGCAATAAAATTTAAATGTTTGGCATCCTATTTCAAGTGTAAACTCGAACCCCCCAAGTGTTGGGATAAAGTTAGGAAGGAGCTACTTTGAAATGTCTCACCACCAACCTTTGTATCCTAGAGAAAGGAAGGTACACATTTACGTGAAAAAGGCATGATACAAGAGAATGGAATCCTTACCCACAACCTAACTTTTACAAATCCAACCAAAGGAATTCAGAGCAATGGTTCTAAACTTAAAATCATATCCACTGAGCAAGGTCAAATGCAAGTCGAATTTTAGGGCATCTGATCATTTTTGGGGTTCTCACGATGTACCTCACACACAGTATCTCTTCGTTGACCCACTAAAGCAGTTCCACATTTGATGTGATCGACCTTGTTAATTAAGGGATGAATCATTAAGTTCAAGGCAATTTTCCATTTTTCCCCAAAAGCACACCATAACCTCAAACGACCAGGACGTCTTGAATACACACCATTACAAACTCGACACTCTGACTTGACAGTTGACATAGCACCATGCTTAGAGACAGTTGTTTTATGCCTTTATACGGGGAACAAGGACCAAAATGCCAATGTTGGCCAAAAAAATTACTAGACTGCCACGTCAATAGTAAATTTTGTCAAAATGTCACGTGGCATATTTTGCTACACTGTGTAGCGAAATATGTGTGCCAATAATTCGCTACACAGTGTAGCGAAATATGCCACGTCAGACTGCTCAGAACCAAAAATGCCACGTGTCAAAATTGTAGAAATTCGCTACCCTAGGTAGCGAATTTCTACAATTTTGACACGTGACATTTTTGGTTCTGACGTGGCATATTTCGCTACACCATGTAACAAATTATTTGCACACATATTTTGCTACACAGTGTAATGAAATATGTCACGTGGCATTTTGGCAAAATTTGTTGTTGGCATGGCAGTCTGGTAATTTTTTTGGCCAACAGTGGCACTTTAGTCACTGTTCTTTTATATGGCCCACCTTAGTACACAACGTCCACATCACCTCTTCGAATATAGTAGCACTAACATCCCATTACTCGCTTCGTGTTGTTCTAACCACCCGAATATGACTGAACATTTTTATTCACCTGCTGAAACTGTTCACCCTACTATATAATTTTGTACAATGGAATGCCCTCGACAACCTCCTAAAAATATAGGGCTCATCTTTTTACGTGTGAATCATCTCCTTTATGCATTACTCCACCTTTCTCATTTACCAACTTATCGTCGAAATTTCTCTAGGTTCACCACCACATCACCCATGACTGCATACAAAGAAGAAACCTATCAACAACCCTAATCCATTATCAAGGGAGATCATAGTTTCGTAATCTCTATTGGGAGTGATTAATTGAAAGAAAGAAGCTTGTTTCCTGATTATACAAATAATGCTTGCTCTATTGCTGTCCAAATGTTTTCTCTCACTCACTATTCTAATACTTTTGTGTGTGCTTTGAATGGTTATGTGTTACATAAGGTTAATGAGATGTATAAATATCGGGATATTACCACTAAACACATATATTAATTAACAGGAAGTTGTTTCAGTTTAATCGTGGTGTGGTTTTGAGTTCGAGTTTTAGGAAGAGCTTTTCCGTCCTTATGATCTTGCCCAGCTTGAATTTGAATTAATCTGCACCTATTGGCAATCAAATACAAAATAATTTTTCCGAAAAAAATCTGAGATATTAATGTGCAAGATTTTACAAAACATAATCTATGTTTCTAACTATATTAATTGATTAGTATTTGTTTTTGGATATGAGAAATCATAACCATACAAAAATAGAAATAAATATAACCGTTGATCAACATAATCGATCTAATGGTGAATCATAATCGATCTAATGATGAATTGATTGGTATTAATATTAGTGGTAATCTTAATTGGTTGTTACAATATTTTACTTCTTTGTTCTTTTAAAAAATATAAAATTTTGTTATTTTTTTAATATAACATTTTCGGGTGATAGGCAAAGACTAAAACTCTCGAGGCGAAAAAATTATCAAAATGAGTTTTATCTCTACCAATAAAATATTTTTTATACATACAGTTAGAAATTGACCCAGCAAAATTAAGGAATTCAGCTATCTAACTGTGGCAAAAAAATTAATTTATTACTTTTTTAATAAAAAAATTACGAATAAGTTGTCGTTTTGCAAAAAATTACGAATCTATAGCACCCAAACACGCCCACATGGGGCGTGTTCTGATGGAGAGAGACACGCCCATGTGGGGCGTGAGCTTGTGAAGGAAACACGCCCTACGTAGGGCGTGTGTGGTCACGCCTAAGATAAGGCGTGTTCAGTGGGTTGACACGCCCAAATATGGGCGTGAGTGACTAAACTGACTGCTATTTAAACACCCACCCCCCTACACACTCTTCACAATTCTGTCATTGTTATGCTAAACTCTCTGATAGTTTGCACTTGTTTACTCATATTTTGTTTTATCTTTTAAAATTTTGTTTTTAAAAATGAGTGCAAATTCTGATACTATTCGTGTCGTTCTATATTTTAACGGTAGGAAAGAAGAAGGTCGTCGTGGTGTTATTTTTGTAGGGGAGAAAAGGCCATCACGTATTAAACGAAACTCAATGGTTGCTGAGCTGCATCAGAAAATACGTCAAAAATTATGTCTTCAAGACAACCAATTGATCACTCTTGTCACGGCAAGGTTATGGCAACGTGAACAATACATTAGCTTGCAAGTGGTCGATGACGAAGACATCGATATGGTAATGAAAGAGTTCTTGAACCAGTGTAGAAAGGATTTCTTAGAGTTGTATGTGGATACTACAACCGCGGAGGAAGTTGTCATACCAATGAGGTCAGTTAGGTCTACTTCTCCTCTTAATGCATCATCATCTGATGTTCCTGTTGTTCCTGTTGTTCCTGCTGTTAACATGTCTGAGGAAGATGAACATGACCCTACTTGGGTTATGGATGAGGAGTATGACGAAGATGATGAGGAAGATATTGCAATAGAGGACCGTCTTCTTTTAGAGGATGCATGTGCATCGGACAATGACGAAGAATGTGGCAGGTCTGGTACTGAACTTCAACCAGTGCATGATTTGGGGGAGTCTCGTATCGTTGTACATCATGGCACAACATCGAGTCAAGTACCAGAACATCCTGAAGGTATGCTATCAATTAATATACTGACAGTTTGGTTGTTGCAATTTTTGATTAAGAAAATAATTCAATTCTACTATTATTATTACGTAGTACATGTAGGCGATGCACCTGTTGATCCTTTTTGGTCAGAAATTCCACATTACACATATATTGATTGGGATTATCTGAGTGAGGCACAATCATGGACGCAGAGTTCGGGTTTAATCCAGGGTCCTTGGCAATTGGGAGAAAAGTTGTTTGTTAACCAACAATTTACATCCAAAAAAGAGGCTCAGATGGCAATCAAGCGCTACCTCATGAAGGAGCATCAAGAAGCAATTGTGGTTGAGAGCACTCCCACAAAATTAAGCATGAAATGTTGTGCACACGTCCAAGGTTGCCCGTGGAGGGTCAGGGTAATTAAACAAACGTATGGTGAAAATTGGAAGGTGACGAAATGGGGTGGAAGCACAATTGCTTGAATGACCATATTTCTCAAGATCATCGACAACTTGATTCTGACGTTATTGCAGCACTTGTAGTAGGTACGTAATTTCAAATTAAAAAGCTGATTAAAATTGCAGTTGATATACTTGTTGTTCTGTTAATGTTTATATTCAGCTTTTGTGATTCAGAGATGATAAAAAAGGAACCTTCAGTGGCCATTTCGCTCATTCGGGAGAGGATAACGCATTCATATGGATTCAAAGTTTCATATCGAAAGGCATGGTATGCGAAGCAGAAAGCAATGGCAATGTTATATGGTGATTGGGAGGAGTCCTATGCATTTTTACCCAACTGGTGTGAATATATGCTTCGTTTTTCACCAGGTTCCTTTTACAATATTCAAACAAAGGATTGTTTTGTTGGGGGCCAGTTGGTTACTGGAAAACGTGTATTTGTTCGTTGTTTCTGGACTTTCAGACAATGTTGCGAGGCATTTAAATTTTGCAAACCAATGATACAAATTGATGGCACTCATCTATACGGGAAATATAAGGGAAAGTTATTGATTGCCACAGCTCAAGATGGTAATAATGAATGTGTGCCACTTGCATTTGCCGTTGTTGAGGGTGAGACATTGGAGGCTTGGTCATACTTCCTTGCCAATCTTCGTCAGCACGTCACTCAAGCGGATAATATATGTCTAATTTCAGACCGGCATGTTAGCATATTATCGGCTGTTGAAAATAATCCCTTATGGCAGCCACCCCATGCATTTCATGTGTTTTGTCTGCGACATGTTGCAAGCAATTTTAATCAACGATTTAGAAATGACAAATTGAAGGCTAGCCTGATGAATATAGGTATGTTGCACACTATGATTGGTGGATTAAATAATTGTAGTTTTTTCGTTAAGCGTCAACTATGTGTGTTTTTTAAATTAATCGCAGGATATACTGAACAACTGAACAACTGATTTGTTTACTCCTTGTATGGTAATAGAAAAATTCAAAAAATAGTCCACAATAGTCATCGATACCACAGTACACAATTACAACAGCCTTAAAAAAACAGTCAATACATCAGTCCATGTAACTAAACAAAAAAACAGTCAATACATCAGTCCATGTAACTAAACAAAAAAACAGTCAATACATCAGTCCATGTAACTAAACAAAGAAACAGTCAATACATCAGTCAATACATGAAATAAAACTAGGACCAACGAGGCCATGGCCTATCACGTGCCTGACGTGGGGGTAATCGACGCCTAGACTGAGCCTCTATAGCCTGTGCAAATGCGTCAAGACATTGCTCCTCGTCGTCAACCGCCTCTGGAACATGAGCGGGTGGAGTCGTGCAAGCTATGCCAGGAGAAGAAGCAACATATCCACCACTCGCAGATGGTATAAAATCATGCTGTGCACTAACATGTGTAGGCCAATCGCCTACTCCGTCTGTGGTCAAGTCCAAGGTCTGGCACCACTCCGTAACGTCTTCCATATTCCACTCCTGATACTCTGTACCACAGGATGGATCCTGAGACACCGGTACCCCACCAGATGCGCATGCCATGGGGCTAGCCTGATAAACCTGCTCACTCTGTGTAAACCCCTGGCAATACGATGGACCTGGCTGGCTATCATAATACTGCGGCGGAGGAGGACCATGGTACATAGGCTCTGGCCCGCCTGCTTGGCTCAGCACTGGCGGTCTAAACCAACCCTGCATATCAGTGCGCGGTCTAGGAGCAATAATAGGCTCGGGTATAGCTCGAACCGATTCCCGCTGTCGTCCTAGTCCACGCCCCTCCTGCCTGCCACTAGGCACCTCAATGGTCAACATCGGCTCCTCAACAGTCTGCGTAGGTGGAGCCTCTGGCCTTGGCTCCTCTACTCGTGCCGACTCTCTGAATAAGGCAATAATGCGACCAATCTCGTCATGGACCCACTCTAAGCCAAAGGCGGGGAACTGATCCGCAGTAGTCGCAAAATATAGCATCTCCAACCCATCAATCTATAAAGAAATGAAACAACATGATATGATTAAAAATTTATAAACACATAATCATATTCATAATTGAAGTGTCAAAACTTACTGCTCGTCCAACCCTGGCAGCTTTCCTGGCGACAAACCGTTTCCCTCGCTGTCTGTACCAGTGTAGGTACTCATGGTTCGGGGACATCAACCCGACCAGTGCAGGGGGAATACGTATGGACGTATCCCTGATCGTCCATCGATGTATGAAGGGCCTCAACTTACGCTCCCAATTATCATCCTTCTTCCCTCGCAGAGTTAGATCATGAACACCCTTAAGCTTTCTTGGTCTCCGCGGTATGGGCTGATCAAAACCAAATTGTCGCATACATCGATTCGGTTGAGCGTACTCAACTGTGTGGAAGCAAATGATAGGAGTAATGGCCAACCATAAGTACCGCTCATGATCAGATACAAACAATGCCGTATGGTACTCTCCGTATAGCTCCCACACAACCTACATATAAAAAAATTAGTAATTCAGAAAACACCATTACCACCAACTATAATATGTAAATAAATAAAAAACAATTAATAATAGATATCACAAACCTCGTCTCTATAAAGCGTGTCAAGGTTTGCCCGATACCAAGACTGCTCATGTGGCTTAAAGGGAGGTAGGGAATTAAACCTGTAATGGAATGTGTAAACCATTATCATACTCATTCAACAAATGAACATGTAATAAATTAGTCAATATGAGTTAATAAAATATACCTGTGACCAAAATGCCACTCCGGGTGGGTAGGCTGCGGGATAGGTGGTGCAATGGGGGGGAATTAATATTGCATACGTTATTCATTCGTCTTTAACCCTAATTATAATGTGGTTAATTGAAAGGTCAATATGTTTGCAAGTGTCATTCATAAAAAAAAATTAATTGTCACAAACTAATTTCTAAGTGTGTAAATAAGTCATAAAACCAACATATACCAATTTAGAAGTAACTAATTAATTTGTAAGTCCATATAATATATAAGTCACATCACAATCTTACATAGGTCACTAATATTTTTCTAACCCCCATAACAATTAAATAAAGTCACAAATATTTTTCTAACCCCCTAACAATTAAATAAAGTCACAAATATTTTTCTAACCCCCTAACAATTATCTAAGTCGCTAATAACTATCATATATTAATTGCTGTTAATAAAAAAAATAAACAATAAATAGGGACTTAGATGAGAGAGAGACAGAGCTTTGCTGCGCAAAATCCTCCAAAAGAAATTTAGAGAGAAGGAGGAGGAGGAGGTTTAGAGAGAGGATGGGAGGGTGGAAATGAGGTAAAAAAGTGAAAAACGGATTTATATACACCGCGGATAACACGCCATATCGTGGGCATGTCTCTCTCCTGGAACACGCCCTTCCTTTGCCGTGTTTGCTTCATAGCTCACGCCCTATCCTAGGCGTGTCTCTCTCCTGCCACACACGCCCTACCTTGGGCGTGTTTCTTTCACAAGCTCACGCCCCACATGGGCGTGTCTCTCTCCATCAGAACACGCCCTATGTGGACGTGTTTGGGTGCTATAGATTCGTAATTTTTTACAAAACGACAACTTATTCGTAATTTTTTATTAAAAAAGTAATAAATTAATTTTTTTTGCCATCTAACTGTGCCCAAAATTATGTCGTTTAAATCAAAACTAAATCGAGAAATCTCCATGCTTCATTGTTTTTTTAATCATTTGTTCTTAGCGGTGCAATGAGTTGTGGTGAACCGCTGAATAACAGGCGCTGAAAATATTCAACTGCGAAACGAGAAACTCTAAACGAAACGTTTCGTTTCGCCCTCGAAACCAAAACTCGAAGAAGCATACACAGAGACTCGCCATCATCTTCTACACAAATTAATCCCTACCCATTTATTGACTCTAAATGCTTCAAAATCAAATTTCACTGTCAACACATTCACTTCAACTCTACCCAACGATTCATCAACGTACAAAACTTTTTCTATAAACAAAAAAATATAAATTATAAACAAAAATTTGATTTTTCATGCCATTTCTGCTGCGTCCTCGTCGATCTTGCGCTTTTTCATAACCTGAGGGGTTTTCGGATTCCGGTTTCGAAGAAAGTTGCGATTTTGGATCGTGGGTATTGGGATTTGGATTGGAGGGGAAAGATGAGTAACCAGAGGAAGAAGAATTTTCAGATAGAGGCGTTTAAGCACAGGGTGGTGATGGATCCTAAATACGCCGACAAGACATGGAAGATTCTGGAACATGCGATTCACGAGATTTATAACCACAACGCCAGTGGTCTTAGTTTTGAAGAACTTTACAGGTTCCCCACTTTCTTTCTTTCTTTCTTTTTTCTTTTTTTTTTTTCATTTCTTCTCATGATTACCCTTAATTTTGGGTTTTTCTTCGTTTGTTGGGAAAACTTGTTTACATGATATGAATCTGTTTGATTATGCAATATTGATGGATGTATTATCTTGTTATGGTTCGGAGTTCATTTGGTGATTAGAAATCTGCAATTTTTTTTTTAATTTTTTTTTTTTTTGATAACAATTTTTTTTTTTTTTTTTTTTTTTTTAATTTTATATATGGGGGTACTGCTCATTTCATTTGAGGTTTTTGGATTATTCAATTTGGAGAAAGAAAGCGAATTCTATCAGTTTCTGGGTTTGCTTTTCATGGGTTGTATGTAGATTAAGGTATTTTCTATGGCTTGTGAATATGCACATTTGGAAATTTTATTAAGTCTATGACGGAACTGTTTAATTTGTTGAGTTTATTTATGCGGGAATTGCTGTGGGTAGCGTATCCATATACCTGAGAAAGCCTAATTGTGCGAAATATTTTGGTGGTGGGAATCAGCTACTATGATGTTGCAATTAATTGTTCTAGTAGTTCATTGCTTCATTTGTACCACATGTTATCTACCTTATCAACTCTTTGTGTTCTTCTGTTGTCCTGTAATTAGATTCATCATCTTCTTTTTCATTGGTTTTTTTTTTTAAGCATTCTTTTTGGTCCTATAATCTTTTCTTCATGAGAATTAGCTCTAAGAGCTCATCAACTGAACAATAAAGCATTTTGCTTAGCTTAAATTCTGTATTGGTTAAGTGATAACTTACTAGGATATAATAAGATGTACAGACATACATCTTTGGAAAGAAAAACGGTCAACATGTGTGTTTATGACAAATGTGTTGTAGATGTTTGGCAATGTCAACGGGGCTTAATGATGATAACGCCATAACGGATCCTTCTGTTAAGGCTAAAGAGTATAAAAAAAGAGTGATCTATCAGGATTTAGTATGAAAATAAAGAGTGATCTGTCAGAATTTACATCAATTTATGAAACTAATTCATTTTATTTGTTATGAAATTTAGCCAGAGTAGTAGTTAATAGTGGCTGGATTGGTTGCTATCATGCTGGAGCTTCCTCGCTCCTATACACTCAGAGTGGAGCATTTCAGCATGGAGCACCTCAAAAATGGGTATTCGTGGCCTACAAGAGCAGAAAATAATTGTAGCTGATATGTGGTGAACATAATAAGGCTAAGGTTGATGAGTGGGACAAACAATAAAAAGATAAGATTACGAATGAATGTAATGGGAAGAAAGTTTGAGTGTCAGCTATTGACTGAAACTTGCCTGATCTAGTTTGATTATGTGAGAAGAAGCTAATAGAGGTGCCAATAAGAAAAATGAATGAAATAGATATAGTCTGATTAAAATTGGCACTAGATGACGATGAAAGATATAAAATTATAGAGAAAGTGAAAAACCATTAAAAAGACCTTGCTCTAAATGGTTTTACTGAAAATTTGGTTTTTGATAGATTCCAATGGTGTTAATTGATCAATGTGGCTGATCCAACCAGTGTGACTAGGCTTGGTTGTTGTATTTTTTATTTTAAGAGGTTTTTCAAATAATAGATATGCAAACTGTAGTTGGATATTTGTTGGAGTTTGTAGCCATATCTCCTTTAGTATCTCTCCTTGATTAACCAGCTTCTACATTACTGAACTAATGAATTCTTTTTGGCATATAAGATGAATTTGGCATGGGAAATTTCTTTTGGACATGTAGACATCAAAGGATCTTATGCTTTATTTGTTTTTCATTCCCCGAGGGAAAATAGATCCTATGTTTCTAATCCTATTTCTATTCATGTGTCGATTTAGAAATGCATACAGTATGGTGCTTCACAAATTTGGTGAGAAGCTTTACTCCGAACTGGTTGCGACCATGACTGCACATCTCAAAGATATAGCTCAATCTGTTGAGGCTGCTCAAGGAGGTTCTTTTTTGGAAGAATTGAACAGGAAATGGAATGATCATAATAAGGCATTACAAATGATTAGAGACATACTGATGTACATGGATAGGACTTACATCCCAAGCACCCAGAAGACTCCTGTTCATGAACTTGGACTGAACCTGTGGAGAGAAAATGTCATTTATTCCAGCCAGATCAGGACTCGGCTATTGAATATGCTTCTGGAATTAGTACATAGTGAACGCACTGGGGAAGTTATTGATAGAGGGATAATGAGAAATATAACAAAGATGCTAATGGATTTAGGACCATCTGTTTATGGGCAAGAATTTGAGACCAATTTTCTTCAAGTTTCAGCTGAGTTCTACCGGGTAGAATCCCAGAAATTCATTGAGTGTTGTGATTGCGGTGATTATCTGAAGAAGGCTGAGAGGCGTCTGAATGAGGAAATGGATAGAGTGAGTCATTACTTGGATCCCAGGTCTGAAAAGAAGATTACTAGTGTGGTGGAGAAGGAGATGATTGAAAATCACATGCTTAGATTAATCCATATGGAGAATTCTGGCTTAGTACACATGCTTTGTGATGATAAATATGAAGATTTGGGTAGAATGTATAACTTATTCTGTCGTGTTACTGATGGTCTCTCAAAAATACGAGAAGTGATGACTTCACACATAAGAGAGTCTGGAAAACAGCTTGTTACTGATCCTGAAAGGTTGAAGGATCCGGTTGAATTTGTGCAGAGGCTCTTAGATGAGAAAGATAAATATGACAAGATTATAAACTTGGCATTTAACAATGACAAGTCTTTCCAGAATGCTTTGAACTCCTCGTTTGAATATTTCATTAACTTGAATCTTCGTTCTCCGGAGTTTATTTCACTATTTGTGGATGATAAACTTCGGAAAGGTCTGAAAGGGGTTAGTGAGGATGATGTAGAGGTTACTCTTGACAAAGTGATGATGCTATTCCGATACTTACAAGAAAAAGATGTTTTTGAGAAGTATTATAAACAGCATCTGGCAAAGCGGCTTTTGTCTGGAAAGACTGTTTCTGATGATGCAGAGAGAAGTCTCATAGTTAAGCTCAAGACAGAATGCGGTTACCAATTTACATCTAAATTAGAGGGAATGTTTACAGACATGAAAACGTCTCAGGACACAATGCAGGGCTTTTATGCCAGCCACCCTGAACTAGGTGATGGTCCTACACTTACTGTACAAGTTCTTACCACAGGGTCTTGGCCAACTCAGTCTAGTATTACATGCAACCTTCCAGCTGAAATGTCTGCACTTTGTGATAAGTTTAGGTCATATTACCTTGGCACTCATACTGGCAGGAGATTGTCCTGGCAAACTAACATGGGCACTGCAGACTTAAAAGCAACCTTTGGGAAGGGTCAGAAGCATGAGTTAAATGTCTCTACTTACCAAATGTGCGTCCTCATGCTGTTTAATAATGCTGATACACTTAGCTACAAGGAGATTGAGCAATCAACTGAGATTCCGGCCTCAGATCTTAAGAGATGCCTGCAATCATTGGCTTTAGTTAAGGGAAGAAATGTCCTTAGAAAGGAGCCTATGAGTAAAGATGTTGGTGAGGATGATACTTTCTTTGTTAATGACAAGTTCAGTAGCAAACTATACAAGGTAAAAATAGGAACTGTTGTTGCACAAAAGGAATCAGAACCTGAGAAACAGGAAACTCGGCAGAGAGTGGAGGAGGACAGGAAGCCCCAGATTGAAGCAGCAATAGTGAGGATCATGAAATCTAGGAAGCAACTTGATCATAACAATCTTATAGCTGAGGTTACAAAGCAGTTGCAATCGCGCTTCCTGGCAAATCCAACGGAGGTCAAGAAACGGATTGAGTCTCTCATTGAACGGGACTTTTTGGAGAGGGATGATAGTGACAGAAAGTTGTATCGATATCTTGCCTAGAATTGGTAAACTTGTTTCAGTTATCACAGTGATACAGGTATTGTTGTATCTTATGAACTAGATGAATTAAATTACCTTTGAATAGCCTCATTGATTTTAATGTATATTGATTTGTTTTCCTGTTCGTTGTGATGTTCCATCCAAATATATAGATTATCCTGGTAACATTTTTGTTCATAGCCGTGAGATATAAAATTCTTCTATTCAAAATGTGTAAACTATAATTTTGATCACATCAATATAGTCCACGAAAGACAAGTGAATAATTGAAATTGATTCAGCCCTCAAAAAGGTGTAAAATGACTTCCTATAAAAGTGTAAAACAATTGATTTAAACTTAGTTCCTAAAGAAAAAGAATGACATTAAATCATATTTCTCCATCTCACAATTTATACGTATCAATGATTTCAATGTCATTTTGTATGATTGAGAAACTAAATCGATGAATATAAATTGATCTCCCATATTTTTTAGAAATCTAAACATGCATCAAAATGTTAACTCGAACTTTGAGAAGCAAAATGGATGTGAACTCAAATCAAATTTTACATACGTGCTTTAATAATCTTGTTATATCATGGCTAGCTTCACTTGAATGTGTATTAAGGTAATTGTTACTTTAGGCCTTTGTCGATTTTTTCTTTATTTTATTATGACTCCGTGTTTGAGTAGCATTAAGTCATGAGAAAGATTAAAAAATTTAAAAAAATAAAGAGAAAGAGTGAAATGACATATCTAGGTCATGGAAGACAGGTTTGTCTATCATCCAATGCAGGATGAGAAGGAAGTTTAGCTCTTTAGCATTTTGGTGTGGATATTAAAATTATAATTTCTTAGTACCTATTGAGATGTCGGAGACAACACTGCCAAAAAGAACAGTGCAACAGAAAACAGACATGAGGGATGTCAAATAGACTATAAAGCTGTTTAAATGGGGTCAGCATCAATGACTGCATTTTAGGCATGGAGCACGAGACGAAGTGATTATTTTTGTTGGATTAGTTATGTTACCCTTATAAAAGCCATTCCACCAGCATGGTTTGGCAAAGCAGCACCATAAATTGGTTAAGAGATATATCTTGAGGCAATTCAATAGATATATATAACTCATTTGACAATGGCATTGAAATCAGCATTCTCAGTCACATTCTTCTCCTTAATCTTTTTAGCACTAGCAAATGGTTCTAATGCTGGCAAAATTGCAATCTTCTGAGGCCAGAATGGTAAGGAGGGCACGCTGGCTGAGGCTTGTGACACAGGGAACTGTGATTATGTGATCGTAGCCTTTCTGCCAGCCTTTGGTAATGGCCAGACTCCTATGATTAATCTAGCTGGTCATTGTGATCCATACAATGATGGGTGCACTGGCTTAAGCTCTGACATTGAGTCCTGTCAAGCCAAAGGCATCAAGGTGTTGTTGTCTATAGGAGGAGGTGCTGGAAGCTACTCAATTGCATCAACTCAGGATGCAAATCAAGTAGCCACTTAACTTTGGAATAACTTATAGGGGGCACAGTCATCATCTCGTCAACTTGGCCCTGCTGTTCTTGATGGCATTGATTTTTTACATTGAAGGAGGATCAAACCAACGTTGGGGTGATCTTGCTAGGCTCCTTAAACGCTACGGTATTGTCAAGAAAGGCAAGAAGGTTTACATAACTGCAGCCCCTCAGTGCCCATTTCCTGATGCTTGGATAGGAAATGCTCTCACAACAGGTCTTTTTTATTATGTTTGGGTTCAATTTTACAACAACCCTCCTTGCCAATACACATCTGGGGAAATTAGCAACCTTGAAGATGCATGGAAGCAGTGGATATCAAGTATGTATCCCTGCTAACAAGATATTCCTGGGGCTACCAGCTTCCATGGAGGCAGCAGGCAGTGGTTTCATTCCTGCAACTGATCTTACTTCCAATGTGCTTCCAGCCATTAAAAGTTCTGCTAAATATGGTGGTGTTATGCTGTGGTCTAGGTATTATGATGCTCAAAGTGGGTATAGCTCCTCCATCAAGAGCCATGTGTAATGTCCATACTCATTTACTAGTAGTATGTAATATGTAATATTTACTCGTTAGTGGTGCACGTTCAAATATTTATGCCTATAATGTAATATGTTTCGTTCAAATGAGTATCTAAGAAAGTAGATTATATGTTAATAATATATAAGAAATCACTCCTCGTTAAATCGACTAACTAGGATAAGGGTTAAGGCAATCTCAATATACAGCTTTATCCTTGTATATTTGTAAAGAGATTATTTTCTAAATTGAAACATAAGACATTTTATAATGGTTTTATGTACACAAATTACTAGCAAGTTTATAAAAATAGTCAGGCTTTTATCTGAATAAAAGGAATCTGACCAAAGTTTTGTTTACAGAGATTATCACCACTCAAGAATATCACACATCTTCTTTTAGCCCCCAACGTATGCTAGAGAACTGCCATAGAGCGAGGTCAATATTTGGTCTAAAGAATATGTGCATTATTTAGTAGTCGGGATTCCATTGGTTTTTAATTTATTCTATTTCTACATCTGGTAGTCTACATTGTCTGCTAATGCCCTTGGCTTCGACATACAACTTCATAAAACTGAACAATAAGGTTAAGAGTAGCAACGAATATGAAATTTTCTGGTGTTAATATAGGAGCTTTGTATAATTTGGTAAAGTGCTAAATATGTTTTCTTCCCGAAGTTTTGCTACTTCATTGGTTTTTTTTCCGAAGCCAGAAATGCATGGATTCCTGCTATTCATAAGCTGTGGCAGGGCATTACGAACAAGTTGCTATAGTTAGTACTTGGTATGTCCAAAGAAGTTAGGTTAAAGCCAAAAGCCTGAACCCATTTTGCATGTCAAATTCCACAATGGACAAGACTTCATACTACAGAATAAATAAGCATTTCTACACTCATTAAAGCAAGCTGTTCAATAGATCTGGAGAACTTTTCATGCAATAGTTAAATCATGAAAGAAGAACTATATATTCAAAAAGATGTAATTCATATAACGGCTATGCATAAAAGCAGTTAATTTATTTGGTATGAGGACACGTTACAAAAAGAAAATTCCTCATTAACCAAAAACTTAATAAAATGAAAGGCATTTACTGTTTTTATGTCATGCCAGACTTGTAACTTGTTACATGTTACACAAATAAGGGGAAGAAAAAAAAACACTAATCTTACATGTTAGCAAAATCACCTCTTCCACCAAACTAAACTCAAAACACGAGGAAGCTGAACAAACTAAAACCTTGATCAACTTGCCTTTCCCTCATAAAGAACTTCCATTGAACCCCATAATGGAGTTAAAAATCGTTGGCCACAAATACAATTATGCACCCGCAATCATTCTTCAGCTGTGGCCACAAGAAGAATAAGAATCCACCGTGCTGCAAGTAATTGAGTTTGCCTCTCTCTGATCCAGCTTAAAACATACATTAACGTTGAGGCTAGCCAAGCTGGAAGTGACCTCAAATATTTACCTTTGCCTTCAGTGTGTATCCCTTTACATATCACATATGTATAATCAGCAGCTTGGATAAGCAAGAAGATCAAGAGTGTGCTTGGATGGAAGGTGAAAAATAAAGAGACTAAAAATTAAAAGGTTCTGAGTTTCATGGAATGAAAAGAAGGTACATCCCATTTTACACCGTTTCTCAATTTTGTTGTACCAAGCAAGTGTCAAATGATTTTCATAACAAATCTTCAACTATTTCAATTTCCATTTCCCCACTTTCAGTTGTAATAAGGCAGGCCCTAATTTGGATGATATAAAGGTATCCAAGGAGGGCCCGTTCATATTCAAAATTCAAGCAACATTCAAGCAACGGATACAACTTTAAATAAACCACTCCCCGCCAAACCTCAAATAGCAAGGGTGGCGTAAGAGTAATACTTGTACGCAGCCTTGCCTTTGCATATTTATAAAGAGGCTATTTACCGGATTCAAACCTATAATCTTTCAACCACTAAGGAGCAATTTTACCACTGCTCTAAACACATTCAACTTTAAATGGCATTACAAAATTGATGATATAGTCTCTCTAGTCATATTTACTTGAGTGAGCTAACTCATCAAAGAAGACAGTTAGTAATACCATATAAAGAATAATAGAATCATCATATTCTTATGATGGCACTAAAAAAAATAAAAAATGGACCTAACAGTTTACGGTCAAGTGAGAACAAAAGGCACCTTAAAGAGCTGGAACTGATCAAGCAGTATCAGGCGGAGATGGAACTGCCCTGTGCCGGAATAGCTTCACTAATGCTCTGCGTTCACAATCCTGCATATATTGATAATGAACATACTTTTTCATTTGCTCTAACAATATGGATGCCTTTGAAGCAACAACCACTAGAAAAGAAAAAAATAAGAATAGAACAAAAACTTTCAGCTAAATAAGAAAATGTCGCTCTTTCATTTTGATTAATGAGAGGAAAGGAGAGGAAGAAGCCTGTCTGCATCACTTATGAAGGTGACAGAACAATATGACCATTATGTACGCCAGACTCCAAAAACCTATGGGACTTGCAAAGGCTCAAAATTAAGACAATCAAGACGTTTTACAAGTAACCATTTTTTCTAAATTAGTTGCTTTTTTTTCAACTGAAAGGTCATGGATTCTAATCCAAGAAACAGCCTCAGCATACAAAGTTCTTTTCACCCATACCCTTGAAAGTTGGGGTTTCATGGGCAGTTGTGAATTAGAATTTTTTTTTTTTTTAAATTACAAAAATTTATATTTATTCAAGGCGAAGGTAGATTGTTAAGTAGCAGTCAAGCAGGGCTTGTCCAATCCAAACAGAAAAAGTCCCTTGAATAATAGGCCTTTCAATGGAGATCACAGAATACATGCAAAATAAGTATTGACCAATATATATACACATGTAAAAACGAATTTTGAGTAAAAATTCACCTTGAACATGTATAGGTGGAATGGTCTCTCAGGATTCGTTCTCCTGAATTTCAGATAAGTATAAGCAAAGCTTAGTTGATCACGAGATGTAAATCGATCAACTTCATTGAACCAAAGACAAGAAAATAAATTTGACATTGGTGTATGTGCCCTGACTATGAAGGAACCTTCAGGAACATCTGCAAGGTGAAAGACTCGACAATTAATTGTATTATGCACAAGCAGACCCAACAAAAATTCCATAATGAACAAAGATGCAAAGGAGACGCACGACTTGGAAGAAGATTATTTGGGTTTGATGTATCAAACTTGGTGAGGCCATCAGATTGGTAAAAGTGAAACTGTTCATCAATTGCTGTATGGTTGTACTTATTTAAGCGCTTATTTTGGAGTACCTCCTCCCACACACAGTGGCGATCGTAGTGATTTGAAATGGCATATTCAGCCTTCCTCCGCCACAAAAAATATTCAATAATCAGCATAGGGTCAGAATTGAGTCGCATCTTGCTGTCAAGCCAAATTGAATACCTACCAAGCAAGGATTTTCAAACAACATTAAAATGAGGAATAGAAAGCCAAGAAACTCGGATGCTAGAACAGATTGCAAGAACTACCTAGAATTTGGGAAGAGGCGATGTGATAAAAATTTTGGCACCTTGCCAGTTCTCCGCATGTCCTCATATGGCAAGTTTTTTACAATAACTATTTTCCATAGGCCAATGTACCCTCTATCATCAGGACTGTTTCCTTCTAATGAAAGTTTGGACAGTGTTTGATCATCCAAGAACATAACAAAACATACATTGTCCTTTGAATAATGACTGATCTGCAGCAAAGAGGTATATATAAAATTTGCTATATAATTAACATATGCTTTATAAAGCCAACACATAATTCTATCAGCGAAATATCATAATCTCATATAGTCAAGGTTGATACTTAAATTCCACTACTTCATATCATATAATATAGTAAATGTAATTGTTACAATATATTAAAATTATCTCATAATATCTTGATTTTATCATAGAATTGTTGAGAGTACATTAGATGATATCTTAGAAACATTTTCTTTATTTCTTTATATTTCACGATTTATTTCCTCATTTTATTAGGATTTGGAATCTAATATTAGTATAAATATGAATTAGTGTTTGTAGTTTACACCCCATCATCACACATCAAATCAATACCAATTTCATATGATTCCATCTTTATTCTCTCTTTTCTTCCTTCCATACCTAAATCCCTCTAGTTTCAACATGGTTTCAAAGCCTAGTTCCATCCTCCATAACCTGTCTCATCATTGTTCCGCACAAAGCAGCAAAAACTACCTTAAAAGAAATTAAAGAAATTACCAGTCTACTTGTAGGCCTCCGGAGAAAATCGGAGCTTCCAAAAATGCAAGAAGAAACCACAACCTTACAGGTGAACATGTATGCCTTATCTTTTTCATTTAAATCAAATCCAGTGCTTGGATATCCCGGAGGCCCCTTGACAAAACCACAATGAAGTGTCTGGTTTTTCACATAAAATGTTTTTTCTCTTTCTTCTAGAGTCTGATGTCCTCCAAATCGAGGTTCAAATAAATCAGTTTTGAATGTCTTTTCTTCGTGGTCAACATACTCTAGAGAAAACCAAGTGAAGTTCATATAACTCTTGGGTTCAACAAGGCCATCAACTGATTCCAGAAATCCAACTTCACAAGGAAAATCTGAAGGATTGATGTTCCAGGAAATGACAAAGAATCAAGTCAATACTAGAGTCAACTTAGTAAGGAACATATAAATCCAAATAATGCTGATATTTGATAAACAATGTTGATTTAGTCTACAAAATCCAGCATTAAAAAGTTATTTAACTTCCGACTTAAAAAGGTTTTCTTTTTCTTTTTCATGTAATTTTGGAGGCAACAGTTGCATATGAGATGATTATTAGTAAAACAAGGACCAGAAGCATAATCACATTGTGCCAGCAAAACAAATATGATTCACATAACACAGAAACTATTTTGCTTGACTCCAACAAAACTATATCTGCCATTAACCTAGAAATGCTCCACTATCTGTATGACAACATTTTCAAGGTCTTGACGTCTATGCTGCTCATATACTGCTTATTAAACAGTGCAAATTATTCATCCCGTGTCCAATGCTTCTACACTTTCTTTCACTAATGCATTTTTCTGAAAGGGGTTTCTCAATAAATCTTCATTGTAATAAGAGAAATGGGAGGGGTCTAAGCACGGAACTAAAGGTGAAGTTTGACTTCAAATTCATAAAACATAATCTAATGATAAATGAGGGGCAAGGCTATGACTCTTACGCTTCCGCCGCTTGCTTTTGGGTGTCTTTCCATCATCAGATACCAAAATATTTTCTTTTAAATGTAGATTGCGTTCTTCTTGTAGATTGTGTGGTATTGAGAACCTAGATTCCATTTTAGCTGAAACGAAACCAAGAAACACAAACGAAAATTCAGCAAGTTGGATTTTTCTGACACATGACTAACTTTAGGAACTATTTGTATATAACCTTATAAAAACATTTGGAGAAAAGGCCCATGTCTCTGGCCTCACCTTGAAAAAACATTTTCAGGCCATAAACTGTTAAATAAATTGAAAAGAGTGCGGTGAGAAGGAAAACCCAGCGTGAAAGTCTGTGTTTGGTAATCCGACCAAGCCTTCTACCACGACGGAAAACTCTAGAGCCATGAACACTTTTACCAAGAAAATTGAAAACTGCATCAATGATGCTTCTTCTCTCGGGGAACAAATCACCATTGTTTCTATAAAGAGCCATACCAGAGCACGTTCCAAGATTCAGACATAGACTACTAGTTCATCTGCCAAACAAAATAGTTTCCAACTTTTAAGTTTCACCAAAAAGGTAACTGGCAAAAAATGAATCACCCATGTTGCCAACTAATGATCTTGTGCAAACTAAACTCATACAACACAAATCCATGTATCCATAAATAATTAGACACTTAGCTGTTAATGCATGCATTACATTTTACAGCCTACAATTTAAACCAATAATTGTCATAGGGAAGCAGATGTAGATTACAAAATCACAATTAGAATGAGTGGTCATATAATCAAAAGGAAAGCATTCAGGTAAAATACCACTACCTCGTAGCAAAATTTAAATCAAAGAATGAAAGTGATGCAATCACTATCCCAAAAATCCCAATTACTTTGAACATATAACTTCTCATTCACTCAGCACTAACATTCAATTATCCATTGAAATTGAAAGAGTCGAAGGCCGGACATCATCATACACAAACAAAGAACCATACCAAAAAATAAAAAACGTTCATCCCACCCAATAATACAAAAAGAAAAAGAAAAAAGAGAGAGAGATAAAAAAGAGGAAATGTCAAGCTCCAAAGGAGAAATGAAAAGATGGGTAAGCTACAACTTACAGGGATTAACCAAATCAATAATGCAGGACATGGAAGATCTTCCCAAAATGAGATCTTTTTGGGAGGAACAAAAATCAAACAACAACATGATCATTAAAAATGGATTCTTTGAGCAATTGGGTGTTCGAAAAGGGAGAATCAACATGGGTCTGTTGTGTTGGAGGCGAAAAAATGATTTGGTGAGATAGACGATCTATCATGGGTGATGCACCGTCAGAACATAAAAGCAAGTGAAGTGGGTTGCATGAATTATCAATCAAATATCACGATCCGAACTTTGATTATCGCAAAGTTTTCATTTCTTTCTTTCTATTTATTTTATCTTTTTTCTGTTTCGTTTTCTCCCTTCTTTCTTCTTTTTCAGAGCTTTATTTTTTTGACACCGACAGTATAAAAAAGCGTTTTTTATGGCTGAGTGAGTGTCGTCAGTGATTCCTCGATCTATATATGGTAATGTGTTTCATCGGTTACATATACGAGGATGCTTGGTCTCACTTTGTGCTTTCAGTTTTCACTTTGCGTTAATAACCATTATTATGTACATGGGTTTAAGTAGAATCTGTTCGCTTTTTCTAGTGTTATATAATAAGTTTAATATAATGTTGTTTTGAGGCGAAAACTATGGTGTTTTTATAATTTTAATTTATTTCAGGATTATTATAATCTTTATAATTATAATTTTTTAATTTTTTTAATTCTAAAATGACGTTGTTTTAAAAGTAAATGCAAAAAATCAATCTGCATTAATTGCAGAAATATTTTTCTGAAGTATAATTATGGTATTTTTATAATTTTAATTTATTTCAGAATTATTATAATCTTTATAAGTATAATTTTTTAATCATTTAATTCTAAAATGACGTTGTTTTAAAAGTAAATGCAAAAAATCAATCTGCATTAATTGCAGAAATATTTTTCTGAAGTATAATTATGGAGTCAATATTTTTCATATTTTAAGAGATAAAATTATTTTTTATATCTACATAAAAATATATGGGATTCATTTTTTTTTTTCTCCTCCTCATATGAGAAACATTAAATCACAATTATATAGAGGAATTTGTCTTTTATAAGAATTTTTTTAGTGTTTCTAATATTTATAAAAAAGTAATTAGTCTAAATTCATTTATTTTGCCCATTTATGATTTATATATGATTAATGCCTTGTAAATTTATTTATTTTTATTTCTAGTAAAGTAATGAGTTGAGTTTTACTTTTTCTTCTTTTAGATACGTTGACGTTTGACTTCCTATATTATTATTATGAAACTATCTTTGAAAAAAATATTAATAATTAAAATTTTTTATGACTAAAGTATTATAGTTAGTTTTATTAAGAAATCTCTCATCAAATTATTTTTTTATTGATTTCATTACTTTAATTATTCATAAAATAAATATTATACTTTTTTTAAAAGTTAATTAAATGATAAAGTATTTAAAAAATTAAAGTGATGACACATTAATTGTTTTATAGATTAATTTAGTAATAAAAATAAAAAACTACATGGTGAGATATTAGAGAAAGAATATACTTATAATTTATTTTCGTTTACAATCTCTTACAATTATATCTTAATTGTTGATTTTGACCAATTTGACAGTTATAATTTATTGAAAATTAATAATTAATTAATAAATATGATCCAATAAATTATGACTGATAGGTTGACAAAAATCGATAGTTAAGATGTGGTTATAGGAGATTGTAAATAAAAATATATTATAGATATAATATTCCTCGAAATATTAATATTTAAAATAGCATAAGGAGGTTTAGTTTAGTTTAGTATATAAATTTATTATTATTTTTATGCATAAATTATCCTGCATCCTATCCCCAGCAGCACCAACTAATTTGTATTCTAGTCCGAAAGAATCATACAAGGGCATTTAACACAGTGGCATATCCAAAATTCTCAAAGTGAAGATACTGGTTAAACTATAATAATCCTTATCAATTGATCCTTGCATGTGCTTGATAATAAATTTATTATTTTAATTATAATAAGAAAGTTTTGTTTTGCATTTATTAGGTAACATGGGAGAAAGAGTTAAAAGACATGAATGCATTTTTTATGCGGAAATTGCAATTGTGCTGAAGTGTAAATTTTGTATTTATAAATATTAATAGATTTTACATATTTAATACTTGTAAGGAAAGAAATATATACAAAACTACCACATAGCTCTTCTATCAGTTCGATCCTTATCATTTATCAAAACTAGCACTTACATTATCGATGCTGGAAACATTTGCGACTGGACTATTATATGCTTAGTTCTCAATTGGAGAATTCGGTCTCTTGTCGCTAAATTAACACACTTGTACATGGATATACAAATAGAAGCACCTTATTGACTTATAATTTCGACTTAGCTTCCAAAAATCATTATGATGTGGTCCAGGCCAGATGCTGATTTTCGATCAGCACTTGAAAGAATGACAGTTTTGGATTGATGTTTATAAGCGTTATATAGAGATATGAGTATCACCACACAAAAAAAAGAGAGATACGAGTATTGACCGGAAAAAAAAAAACAAGGTTTTAATAGCTCTTTTATTGCTGTAGATGAGAAAATTTGCAGTAATACTTATAAATTCCAGGATCCAGCTCTGTATCTTAGTGTAAACATGTTTGTTACAATTTTTCTCATATACAACAACAGAATAAATGAGAAATCTAAAAAAAAAATTGCATCTTAAATGATAAGAGAGTATAATATAATATAATCTCCTCGAGAGTATAATATAATTTAATATCTATTGAGAAGGTTTATGCATATAAATTCCATGTTACATGTTATTATCACAATTTTTTTATAAGTTTATTTTCACATATTTCTTTTCAATTTATCAAAATCAATTAAATTTTTTTAAAAACATTAAATAAAATCAATCATTTATTTCATTCAAATCTTAAGCAAACTAAGGCCGCCTTCCCATCCATGCTTCAATCATAATAATTTGTTTAATAATATTCATCGGGTAGCATCAACTTATACTAATTAATGTAAATTTAACAAGTCTTACACATATTAATGTATCAAAAGAAAATAAAATGCATTCTTGGGGAGGGGCTGAACCTTTAGCCATTACTGTTCCTCCGCATTCCAGATTAGTCTCATAGCCGGCTCAAAGAGTCGAAGCTCGTGGGGATACCAGAGGGATCCAACTCGTCTCAAAGAGATAATTAGGGTTGGGTAACTCCAAAAAAGAAAAAGAAAATAACATCTAGTCTTTGAACTTTGAACTGATTGCTCGAGCTGGATCTCGATAATACTAGGAGAGGAAATTCAGTGAATATCTCATATTAAGAGAGAATCTATAAAGTAGTAAAAGCTAACCTATACTCATGCTAATGAAACTAAAAAAGACGGTCTATACCAACAAACAGAAAATAAATAAAAGGAAAAAAATATTTCTCCTGAAACAGAAAATAAAATTATTTTTAATAACTCAAAAATTATGTCATTTTAAAAATTGAGAGACTTAATAAATGATATTTTATGAATTTTATTTATTTTTTTGTTATATAAATTTTATTAAAACACCATTCATTAATTCTCTCAACCATAAAAAAGACATAATTTTGAAATTATTGCGATAAACCCAAAAATAAAATTTGGTTTTACATAAAAAGCAATTACTCCTACTAAACAAAAGATATTAATCCTCTAAAAAATAGCAGCACTCTCGTGGAATAGTTTTCTATAGAGCTCAGCCAATAACTTCCCAGGAAGTTGATGAACCTCCTCTTCTTCCCACTTTTGGTTCTTCTTGATGTGCATCTTCTGCTCTTTGTAGCTTTTTCTCTGCTTCCAGTAAAGTTTCTTTCATAATTCTCACCCATTCTTTCTCAATATTTTTTCTCTTGCACTCAACACCATGTTCATCGTATTCAATTATACCAAGGTATTCAAAATCATCACAATCATTTATATAATTAGCATAATCACTGGCATGCAATAATAGTTTTCGATAGAGCTCAGCCGATTCTATTGCAGATGATAGTTTTCCAACTAGTTCAACCTTTTCTTCTTCCCACTTTCTTCTGTCTTCTTGATGTGCATCTTCTACTCTCTGTAGCCTTTTTTCTGTTTCTATCACAGTATCTTTCATTATTCTTAACCATTCATTCTTCGGCTTCTCAAATTTCTCACAACCTTCTTCTTCTCCCGAATCATAATCATCGCTATCATTGTCACCCTGCCAATAACAATATAAAAATAATCTTAATAACACAACAATATAAAAAAAAATAAAATAATCCCCTCACAGAGAAATTTCACAATACCTGATTATGAGAAATCTTTATGTCTATTAATAAAGGAAGTGATATATATACAAAATTTTCACATAACTAAGTCAAATGAGTTTTTTTTTTTAATAAATAAAAGATATTTCTATAGGAGGCAATCTTATTCAAGCTAAGAATATTCATATCATGAAAGAAGTAGCTATTCTACGAAAAAAAATAACGTCTTACTCTTCTACACACCCATGGAATAATCATACTTCTATACTTCATCACTGACAACTTGTTTATCCCTAGTAAACTAAAAAGTTCTTCGTGTGTGTGAAAATCAAACCTCATGTAAAAAGTGCTTTATATTATATACAATTTCAATTATCCATAAAGCCCAAAAAAGATTAAAAGTTTGAACTCACCGATTTTATAATTAAGGCACATATCACAAAATATAAAAGTGCATCAAAATCAATTAATAAAACATAAATGAAATTAAAGCAAATAAAAGATAAATAACCCCTCTCACTCTCTCTGTGTATATATATAACAAAAAATGGAAAATTCAGTGTAAGAAATTCCTCTACTTCGCAAGCGTAGGGATGATAGTCGGTTATAAATAACCTTAGCCTTGCATTTTTATCTAGACTCCTACGTGAAGACTTTACCATTGTCTGAAGAATATATATATATATATATTGGGAAAAACAAGTATCATGTTGTAGGACAAGTTTCTTGTCATGTTATAGAGATAATAAGTGCGGGGTCCACCATGTTTAAAATTAAAAGAAAAGAAAAAAAATGCAACACAAATATCGATGTATGTGTAGGAAACTTTGCATTTGTCATGCAACATGACAAATGCAAAACCCATATATATTTTGAAGGAACAAAATAAAAGAAAAGAAAGTAAAATGATTGATGTCATCCATCATATATTATGCTTGTAAATGAAAGTCCTTACATGTGGAGAGGAAAGAAACATTATGTCTAATAGGCCAAAGATGCACTTGGCAAAAGCCGCATAAAACACGTACAACGGCCAGAGCAAATGAAGCTGATACGTGTTATCTTCTCGCTTAGGAGATGTCTCCTTCCATGAAAAAAGAGCAAGCAGGAAAAAGAAAAGCTGTGGTATGCCATCTATTATGCGGCTTAACAATAATGTCATGTTCTTGTTCCACTGTTTATTTTTCAAACACTTGTCGCAGCCACGAGTTGCCTTGGCAGTTCCTCTGTCCATTATGCACCTTGTGTGTTATTATGTGTGGTAAACATAAAAGACTCTATGCCTTAGTTTTCTTATTTAAATATATTAATGGTTGCGGAAGATAACGTTTTGTATCTTGTCTTTTGATTTGAAATTCTTAAAGATGAGTGTTCACTTCTAGAAACAAACTAATCTTTAGTTTGGATTTGGTTAATGAATTTCAAATTTCAAACTAATCTCGAAACAAACTAATGATTTGGTTAATGAAATTATTATTTGAAATTTTGGCTTATCATAAAAAATAAACTAATCTTTATCTGATC
Source organism: Gastrolobium bilobum (assembly GCF_033153095.1). Classification (NCBI taxonomy): domain Eukaryota; kingdom Viridiplantae; phylum Streptophyta; class Magnoliopsida; order Fabales; family Fabaceae; genus Gastrolobium; species Gastrolobium bilobum. The sequence continues at coordinate 160,894 of NW_026896913.1, forward strand.
TGGTTAAAGAGATTGTGATTTGAAATTTAATGATTTTTGTTCATCAATATATGTATATATAAGTGCTTAAAATTGTACAATGGAAATATAAAATATTGTTGAATAAAAAGAGGAAGAGAAAAGACAGTGGAAATCGAACGACTCCACAAAATCAGAGAATTTGCCAGAAAAAAATACAACGGATCATATAAATTTATAAATAATCGGATCATATAAATTTTACACGAGATTACTCATTCTCAAAAATAACCAATCTTCCTCTTTTATCATTTTGATCCTTATCAAAACTACCACTTACATTATCGATGCTGTAACCGGCTCTTCGGTAAATGTTCATGAATTTCTTTTTCCTATGCTGACAAAGATATTATGGTTTCAGTTACGATGATTACAAGATTATCATTCACTTTTTAGATTCGATTATTACAAGATTATCATTCACATTTCAGATTCGATGATTAAAAGATTATTAGAAACGTTTGCGACTGGACTATTATATGCTTAGTTCTCAATTGGAGAATTCGGTCTGTTCTCGCTAAATTAACACACTTATACATGGATATACAAATAGAAGCATCATATTGACTTAATTTCGAATGACAGTTTTGGATTGATGTTTATATGCATTATATAGAGATATGAGTATTAACCGGGAAAAAAAAAGTGCACCTTGAATGATGAGAGAGTATAATATAATATAATATAATCTCCTCCAAAGAGAGTATAAGAGAGTATAATATAATTTTTTTTTTTTGGTAAATAAGTATAATATAATTTAATATCTATTGGGAAGGTTTATGCCTATAAATTCCATGTCACATGTTATTATCACAATTTTTTTATAAGTTTATTTTCACATATTTCTTTTTTTTTTGTTGGAAACATTCCAATCGATTCATTGCTTCGTAACTAATCCGATTCGGGGCGAGTCCAGGATTAAGGCTTTACATATTTCTTTTCAATTAATCAAAATCAATTAAATTTTTTAAAAACATTAAATAAAATCAATCATTTATTTCATCCAAATCTTAAGCAAACTACGGCTGCCTTCCCATCCATGCTTCTATCATAATAATTTGTTTAATAATATTCATAGGGTAGCATCAACTTATACTAATTAATGTAAATTTAACAAGTCTTACACATATTAATGTATCAAAAGAAAATAACATCTAGTCTTTGAACTGATTGCTCGAGCTGGATTTCGATAATAATAGGAGAGGAAATTCCGTGAATATCACATATTAAGAGAGAATCTATAAAGCAGTAAAAGCTAACCTATACTAATGATAATAAAACTAAAAATGATGGTCTATAACAGTGTTGTTAAATCCAACCCGGGCATCGACTCAGTCGAGGTATTAGGTCACTGGTAGGGGTGTGCAAAAAAACTGGTTCACTTGCTCTGCCCTTGATCCGACCCATAAATATCCATATTTTTTTGAACTGGTTTAAATACTGACCCACTTTTATTTGGGTCAGTTTTAGACCTGACTCGTTTTAATATTGACCCACTGACCCAAAACTTGACCCATACCCATTATGTGAAAAAAAAATCACAATTACATTAAAAGAAAAGTTTTAACGTAAAACAATTACGTCAAAATTTTTTATGGAAAATATTTTTATAAAAATTTTCGCAAAAACTTTTGACGAAAATTATTTTCATCAAAATTTGTGACTAAAAACATATCTGTAAAAAAAAATTTACGAAATATTTTTTTTGTCAAATTTTTTTACGGAATCTAAATTTCGTCAAAATATTGACGAAACACATTTTCATCGAAATTCTTTGACGGAAAAAAATTTCATCAAAATTCTTTACAAATTTCAAATTTCGGCGAAAGTTTTGGACGGAAACATTTTCGTTAAACTTTTTGACAAAAAAAATTTTCGTCGAAATTTTTAGCAAAACATATTTCTATCAAAAAATTTCGACTAAATATTTTCGTCAATTTTTTTGATAAAGAATATATCCATCAAAATTTTCAACGCAACACATTTCTGTAAAAAAAATTCGTAAAATTTTTTGACAAAAATATTTCGATAAGAAATTTTGACAGAAAAAATATTTTGTCTAAATTCTTTAGAGAATCTAAATTTCGTCGAAAGTTTCAAGTGAAACATTTTCCTCAAAACAATTTCCATTGAAAATTTCGATGAAACACATTTCCATCAAAAAATTTCGACGGCAAAAAATTTCATTAAAATTCTTTACAGATTTCAAATTTCGGCGAAAGTTTTCGACGGAAATATTTTTGTCATCAAAAAATTTTGACGGCAAAAAATTTCATCAAAATTCTTTACAGATTTCAAATTTTAGCGAAAGTTTTCGACGGAAACATTTTCATCATCAAAAAATTTTGACGGCAAAAAAATTCATCAAAATTCTTTACAGATTTCAAATTTTGGCGAAAGTTTTTGACGAAAAAATTTTCTTTAAATTTTTTGACAAAAAAAAATTTCCGTCGAAATTTTTAGAGAAACACATTTCCATCAAAAATTTTCAACTACATATTTTCGTCAAGTTTTTTGATAAAAATTTTCCATCAAAATTTTCAACGAAACACATTTCTATAAAAAAATTCGGTAAATTTTTTTGACAAAAAACATTTTGACGAAAAAAATATTCTGTCAAAATTCTTTAGAGAGTCTAAATTTCGTCGAAAGTTTCAAATGAAACATTTCCCTCGAAATAATTTCCGTCAAAATTTTCGTCAGAACACATTCCCATCGAAATTTTGAACGAAAAATATTCTGTCAAATTTTTTGACAAAATTCTTTTTTCGTTTAAAACATTTGAAGGAAGAAATTATTTTCGTCAAAATTGTTGACGGAAACTAAATTTCAATAGAAAATTTTTTTTGTAAAAATTTCGACGAAAAAATAATTTTGTGACGAAATTTTCGTCTTATGCAACGTAAAAATTTCGACAAAATTTTGTGAGAAAACAAAGTCAAAAACGGGTTAGGTCAGATTTGACCCAGTTCAGAAACCAAGTCAGACCCACTTCAGAAACCAAGTCAGGTCAAATCCAAACTGGTTCTGAACTAGTTCAACAAAATCCAATCCAAGTCAGACCTGACTTGGATCAAACTAAAGCGGGTCAAAATACCTGACCTATAAAAACCAAGTTGGGTCGAGTCGGACAAAAACCTGACCCGACCTGACCCATGCACAGCCCTACTCACTGGGTCACTGATCGGATCGGTTAATCCGAATATATATAGATATATGAAAAAATATATAAATATGAACATATAAATTCATTTATATTCTCCATATTTAAAATGAATTAAACAAGATTCACTAAATAAGCTCAAAAATATGAAGCATAAATAAATAAAAATGTACGCTATTACTATGTCAATTTAAATTGTTACTCATAATTCCCATAAACATACCTCTTAATGATATTGAATTTATATTTTTCAAATTCAACTATATCATATGTCACATTCTCTAATTTATTATTCCGCAAATTGCTTTAGTATTGGAAACTAAAATTTGAGGTCATTATATTGTAGAAGAGTATACTAGCAAATAAAATTACAAAAAGCTTTTAAAATGAGTTTTATATTTTTTCTGATAAGATAAACAATTCTGATTTTTTGGTTTTTTTTTTAAAATGCATGACCCGACCGGGTCACCAGATTTTGACCGATTTTGTCCGGGTTTTGACTGAGTTTGACTAGGTCGATGCATGAGCGGTCCAATGCTTGACCCGAACCGATCTGATGACCGATTCACTGAGTTCCGGGTCGACCCGTCCGGATCGGGCCGAGTTTTACAACAATAGTCTCTACCAACGAACAGACAAAAAATAAAAATGAAAAATATTTCTCCTAAAACAGGAGACAAAATTATCTTAGTAACCTAAAAATTATGCCGTTTTGGGGGATTGAGAGACTTAATAAATGATATTTTATGTATTTTTTTGTTATATAAATTTTATTAAAACACCATTCATTAATTCTCTCAACCATAAAAAAGACATAATTTTGAAATTATTGCGATAAACTCAAAAATAAAATTTGGTTTTACATAAAAAGCAATTACTCCTACTAAACAAAAGATATTAATCCTCTAAAAAATACCAACACTATCGTGGAATAGTTTTCTATAGAGCTCAACCAATAACTTCCCAGGAAGTTGATGAACCTCCTCTTCTTCCCACTTTTGGTTCTTCTTGGTGTGCATCTTCTGCTCTTTGTAGCTTTTTCTCAGCTTCCATTACAGTTTCTTTCATCATTCTCACCCATTCTTTCTCAATATTACTTCTCTTGCACTCGACACCATGTTCATCATATTCAATTATACCAAGTTATTCAAAATCATCACATTCATTAATATCATTAGCATAATCACTGGCATGCAATAATAGTTTTCGATAGAGCTCAGCCGATTCTATTGCAGATGATAGTTTTCCAACTAGTTCAACCTTTTCTTCTTCCCACTTCCTTCGGTCTTCTTGATGTGCATTTTCTGCTCTATGTAGCCTTTTCTTTGTTTCTATTACAGTATCTTTCATTATTCTCAACCATTCATTCTTCGGCTTATCAAATTTCTCACAACCTTCTTCTTCACCCGAATCATAATCATCGCTATCATTTTGTCACCCTGTCGTATTAAATTATATAACTTATGTCATTTTACTCTCACAAATAAATGGGATTCACACTTTTATATTTTTTTGTCCACTTTCTCTCCCATAATCTATCTATTTATCTCACTTAAAATAACATAATTTTATATCCTCTAAAGTAATATACATTTTTCTCTAAAAATAATCTTGATAACACAACAATAGAAAAAAATAAAATAATACCCTCACAGAAAAATTTCACAATACCTGATTACTCTAAAAATAATCTTGATAACACAACAATATAAAAAAATAAAATAATAAAATAATACCCTCACAGAAAAATTTCACAATGTTATGAGAAATATTTATGTCTATTAATAAAGGAAGTGATACATACAAAATTTTCACATGACTAAGTCAAATAAGTTTTTTTTTGGATAAAACAAAGATATTTCTATAAGAGACAATCTTATTCAAGTCGAGAATATTCACGAGGAACTAGCTCTTCCACACAAAAAATAAGGTCTTATTCTTCTACACACCCATAGAATAATCATACTTGTATAATTCATCACTGACGAGTTGTTATTAGTCCCTAGTAAACTAAAATTTTCTTCGTGTATGTGAAAATCAAACCTCATGTAGAAAGTGCTTTACATTGTATATAATTTCAATGATCCATAAAGCACAAAAAAGATGATGGTCGATTATAAATAACATTAGTCTTGCATTTTTATCTAGACTCCTACACAATCTTCACATAAAAGTAACTTTACCATTATCTAAAGATTATATATATATATTTATTTTTTTTATTTTTTTTAAGGAACAAAATAAAAGAAAATAAAGTAAAATGATCGATGTCATTCATCATATTATGCTTGTAAATTAGCAAATCCTTACATGTGGAGAGCGAACAAACATTATGTGTAATAGGCCAAAGATGCATTTGGCAAAAGCAGCATAAAACAAGTATAAAGGCCAAAGCAAATGAAGCTGATATGGGTTATCTTTTCGCTTTGGAGATGTCTCCTTCCACAAAAAAAGAGCAAACAGGAAAAACAAAAGTTGTGGTATGCCATCTATTATGCGGCACAACAATAACGTCATGTTCTCGTCCCATTATTTATTTTTCAACCACTACAAGAAAAGCGGGATACAGGGGCGGTGTCGTACTGGCTGATTTAGAAACCGACTCTATTTTCATATTAGAAATTTGAGCTATACCTTTAACAAAGCCATTAAGCTACTTAAAAGTATTTTTCTCTCTCCTGAAGCCAAGTATCCCATTGGTATCTATTTTTTTTTCCTTAGTTCGCAGCCAAAGCATTTCCTAATTTTTTTAGCCTCAGATTGTTCTCAGTGTCCAAGGTCGATTTCTCCAAACGACCTTTTAGGGTTTTCACTGATTCCAGAACCGTCGAGGCCGAGTCCGTCATCGTTGCCACTGGAGCCGTCGCCAAGCGGTTGCCGTTCACTGGCTCTGGCGACGGTCCCGACGGGTATTGGAACAGGGGGATCTCGGCTTGGGTGGTGTGCGACGGTGCGGCTCCTATTTTCAGGAACAAGCCGCTGGCGGTGATCGGCGGTGGGGATTCGGCCATGGAGGAAGCACGTTCCTCACCAAGTATATTTCAAAATTTAAAAAAAAAAGCTACGTTTTGTTGGGATTTGCTTTTTTCTTTTTATTTCAGTTTTCGCTCCATCTTCAACTATAAATTTCTCTCTCGATCCACTAGGGTTTGTTCCTTCCCATTGGGTCGATCTCAATCTCGCTGGCGCAACCGCAACATTAAGCTAGTTTTGTTTATTTCATAATAATTTAATTTTGTTTTATGCTATAGCTGATTGATTGAGGATGGGCAACGTGTCTGTTTGTTTTAAAATGTAGCATTTTAGTTTTAAATAAATGTCATTTAATTTATTTATTTTTAAATTTATTATAATAATCGATGAAGATCAACGACACGCATAGTTACCACAATAGGTTAGAAAATTGTTTTTCTATTATTTAATTTATATTGTTTTGGGTGCAGGTGCTCTGCATGCTTGCGTTCATATAATACCCTTACTGGGGCTGGGAAGTTTGAAGTTAGTTAGCAAACAGTATTTTATGTGAGCTTCACCAATTCTTCTATCTTTGTAAATTGTTGTTGTTGTTGTTTTGTACCAATTTATGTGATATTTTACTCCTTTTTGTGTGTGTTTTTTGTGGTTTAATTACTTATTAAGGGGTTGAAAGATAGATTCGACAAGGCAGCAAGAAGGAATGATGTGAAAGCAATAGTTTTGACTGGTAAAGTTTGTTTAGATTGCACATGTGTGATGCTTTTTTTTATGCTAATGGCTTTGCTTCATGCATTGAATGACCATTTGATTGTCAAAGTAAGAAAATTTGGAATTGCTTTATTCCCCTTCTCTCTTATTATAATCCAATAATTTGCTTTGAGTTGATCTCATAATCATTCAGCACCTCAGCATATTGTACTCAACGACAGAACAAAGAAACATGCTTATTGCACATCCTACTTATGACATAATTAGCAAGCCATAATAACAAAGAAATAGAAAACAGAACATTAAATTTGTTCCATTGCAAGACATAATAAACAAATATACCATAATCAGCAATTCAGTATAATGCAGGAGTAAGTGAGTGAGTGAGTGAGTTACTCAAACAGTAATCTGCTTGAAGAAGCCACAACCTCAATCACTAAATCAATCACATATACATAATTATGTTTATTAAAAAAAAAAAATTGAAAGTTCCCATATGAAAATATAATGGTGGCTCACCTTTAGTGAGAAGAAACGTGGGAGTTTATTTATCATTAGGAGCAAGGTAAGTCCAATCCCTTTGCTGCAACATGTTGTTATATGGATGAGAGTCGAAGGAATGATAAGGGGAAGTGGCAGAAGAAGTGCCCGTTGGGTTTTGGAATATTTGGAATATTTGTCTTTTGTCATCTTCAATTTGATTGTCAAATGGATTATACTCCAATCCATTTGGTATCACTGAAAGACGAAGCCAATCCATTTGGCAGACTGCTATATATAAATGTCACTCTCTTATTATCCAATAATTTGGGTGCCCTCCAAGTAGAATTTGTGTTCATTTCTTCCTTGTAGATATATTGGATTGGATTGAAAATATGCTGTTTTTTCTGCTTACTGCTTTCGTTAACTTTGACCTATTAGATCAAAGAGCGTGTACCCTGTAATGGTTAGATTAGGCCTCTGATAAGTGGACGGATAATGCAAGTGAAAGTGTAAAAGTGTATTGTCATTTAGGTGGTTCATTTAGATTAGACCTCTCATGTTTCTTTAATTTCTCTTTTCCATGTTTGATTGATAGCAGAGAGGGGCTTCTGCATTCAAAAGAGCAATAAATTATATCCTTATATATTGCCTTATTCCACCTATCACATGTATTCCATCCCTAGTGAGGTTTATAAGCTGACAGTGACAAGTTTTTTCATGCAGAACCTTGGAAACATCCTTGATTCACTCACTGTTCCAATGATTTGTTCTTCCTAGGATACTCGAATCATTCTGAATGGAAATCAATTCTCTTGCACTCGCTTCTTGCCGTATGTCCATTCTGCAAAAGGACACTGGCAGTGGATCTCCACCACAACGCAAGAAGGTTTTCAATTTATCATTCTAAGATTTAAACTTTTCTCCATTCATCAATTCAATAAGTATCCTGTCCATAATTGTTATTATTATTAACAAAACAGACTTAGTTGCAGATATTTAGCTCCAACCCATATTTTTATCTTGCATTTAATCATGAATTTAATGGTGTTGTGTTTACGGTTAAAATTCCCAATTTCTTGCATTTATGATGAACAGCCAAACTTCAGTTTTGGGTTTGCGATTATACCTTTTAGTGCATAGTTAATAAAACCTCATGTTGATATTTTATTTTTAATTTTTATGATTTATTCAACTAATATTGTATATATGGGTTGTCCCTTTTCTTCTGATTGTTAATAGTTTAGTCCTCGAGCAATTATTTTGTGTATAGCTGGCTTAATTTATGTCCTTTTTTTTCTGGATGCTTTTAGTGTTTCGTTTGTGTAAGATTTTAAATGTGCTGATAAAAATACAGCATGGCAATTTTAGGTAGCTCTCTAAGTTGATGTATGTTGTTAAGGACTACAGAAAAATTTACGGAAAATTAAGCAATATAAAAGAGGCATAACTGCACTTACCAAGAGAATTTGGAGGACTCAAGTATAATAATAGAAAGAAAACGAATGAAAATGAATATTCATTGGAACTAGATTATTACTTTAAGAATTTAATCAAATTCAGATTTTGTTTTGGATTTTGAATTTGTTTCTTCACACTGCAGTGAAGAGTTTAATTCTGGATTTGGTTCTCACACACCTATGATTCTGGGACACGCTAAAGTTATCCGTTACTTTCCTAACTATGAAAGGTAAAGATCCTGTTTTAATTCTAATATTGACAGACTGGATTGTGAAAGCTCATTCTTGTTAAATGCCACAGAACGTTAGATATTGCAAAGACTGCCATGAAAGAGAGATCATACGTCTACAACAAAACAGATTAGATCATTCATCTTTCCAAAGATGGGAAATTAGAAGAGGTGATTGGTGTATTATTGACTTATATGGCATGCGGTGAGTTCTTATTAACTTATGGTTATGCTTAAACTTCACAGAACTAGTTATTGACTTTAAACTTAACTCTTTATTTCAATTTATTGGCTTTTTTATTTGACAACATGATCATGTAGTCCAAAATTTTCATTGCTCATCTATTTTGCTAATTACCAGTAAGTTATCCATATTAAATAAAGTGTGAGCTTGTTTCAGGCCAGTAAAACTCGAACCAAAAAATAACAGGCCCAGGTCCTCTGGTTGAACGTGGTTACTTCTTGTTCAAAGTAAAAGCAGGGGAATTGGGTATAACGGCAAAATCGACTGGTCTTTTATGTGTGTGTCTGTGTGTGTAATTTTTGCCCTGGCCTTTTATAATGGCTAAACACGTTAACAGGATTAACAGTTCAAGTAGCTAATGGGTCTCATTACACTGGCCTTTTATAATTAGAGCCTTTATTTTGCCCTTGGCTGTTATTTACTTTTTCAATTCTCAAGCGATTTGATTTTGATTCATGACACTGGTTAAAGTGTTTCACTCTTCAATTTATGATCACCCACTGTCTATTGACTCTATAATTTGTTCAGGTTATTCTTGAAGGTCTATGGTAGGAAGGATTTATGGCACTTGCTGCAATTGGAGCCACAACTATTGGGTCAATTGAGGTTTGTCCATAGTTCCTTAAGGTTATTGTTGATCTAATTATTTTTGATTGGCCATTCTTTATTTTCTTATTTTTGGATAAATTATTCTTTATTTTTTTGTATTTGTGCTAAAAATATTATTTTTAAATTTTAATGCAGGTAACGGAGCAACATTTTTGTGCTCAACCTTCTTCGTATTCTGCTACTCATCAGCCATAGTAAATTACTTATGTTTAAACATTTTAGTTGTATTGACATTGTGATTATTTTTACGATTAATTTGTAAAAGAGTTATGTACTTTGTTTTTGTCATATATTTGGATCTATTAATTTTTAATATTAGACTTTTTAAATTGATTTTATAATTGTATTTAGTTTTTTTTTTATATATTTAATGTTATAACAACAATTTTGATTATAAACAATGAAGAAATCAAAAATTTGAGTCAAGTTATATAATTTAAAGGAATTATATAATTCAGTGGTTGTTTAAAATATATATGTTTACAAAAAAAAATTTATAATTTTTGCAACCACAACAAAAATTTAATTAAAAATAAAAAAATTTGAATTACATGATTTAGCGGCGGTTCTAAACCGCCGCTATTAATAAAAGTGATTTATTTATTTTTGATAATTAATGGCGGTTTATATACATTCAACGTCGGTTATAATTTTTGCGTCGGTTATTCCGTCGGTTGCTTCAAACTGTCGCTAAATTATTTAACGTCGCCATTTTCTGGGTTGGTTTTCAATTGGCCACAGTATTTTTTAGTGGCGGTTTGAACCGCCGCTAAATCCAAATAAAATCGCCGCTAAATCCCACTTTTGGTGTAGTGAACCACTTGTCACAGCCACGAGTTGCCTTGGCAGTTCCTCGGTCCATTATGCACCTCGAGTTTCTGTGTGTTATTATGTGGTAAAAATAAAAAGAATTAATTTTTTCATTTTACATGAGAAATTTTTTTCGTATTACACACAATATATTATATGAGTGAGGTTTACAAAAATGTGATAAGACAAAAAAGTCAATATAAGATCCACTTATGTATTATGAGTGTAGTATGAGAAAATTTTCTAATGTAAAATAAGAAAATTATCCAAAAAATAAAAGGCTCCGTGGACTATGGTTTAGTTTTCTTATTTAAATATATTTATGGTTGTTGAAGATAACATTTTTTTATCTTATCCTCTGATTTGAAATTCCTGAAGATGAGTGTTCACTTCTCAAAACAAACTAATCTTTAGTTTGGATTTGGTTAAAGAGATTGTGATTTGAAATTTAATGATTTTTGCTTATATATATATATATATATATTTATATTTGTAATTCTCGATTCTTGCAAGACGCACTTTGAAGTTAGTGGAGAAACCTTTATCATTTCAATTAACGAAAGGGAAAACTAAGAGGTCAAAAACATGAAGTATAAATAAATAAAAATGCATGTTATTATTATGTCAATTTAAATTGCAACTCAAATCCCCATAAACATACCTCTTAATGACATTGAACTTTTATTTTCCAAATTCAATTACATTAAAATGACATATGTCACATTTTCTAATTTATTATTCCACAAATTGCTTCAATATTGAAAACTAAGAGGTCATTGTAGAAGAGTATATTAGCAAATAAAATTACAAAAAGTTTTTAAAATGAGTTTTACATTTTTTTTATGGGAAAAATGTTTCTGCAGTTAATGCAGATAACTTATCTGCATTTATTTCAAAAACGACGTCATTTTGGTATTGAAATCTTAAAAAATTATAAATATAAAGACTATTACAACCCTGAAATAAATTAAAATTATAAAAACACTATGATTTCCGCCCCAAAACGACGTCGTATTGGGCTTACTGTATATAGTTTATCTGCAGTAACTACAGAAAAAGCGAACCCTTTTTTTATAAGATGAAATAGTTTTGATTTTTTTTTTAAATGCATGACCCGACCGGGTTACTGGGTCGTCGGGTCACCGGGTTTGGCCAGATTTGACCAGGTCAATGCATGACCGGTCCAATGCTTGACCCGAACCGGTCTGATGACCGATTCGCTAGGTTCTGGGTCGACCCGGCCAGATCGGGCCGAGTTTTACAACATTGGAGATTAGTCCCATCCCGAAGGGGTGGGGATATCCTTGGATTTACTCAAAAAAAAGAAAAGAAATCAAGGTGTAAAAAACAAGTATAAGCTGTAATTTAAATTTACAAAATGTCATTGTTGGTGAAGCATTTTAAATTTACATAAAAGAACTATATTATATATCTTATAAGATTAAAAAAAATTAAAAAAAAAGATGAACAATGGCTTTATAGCAATGTGAGCATTTAAAAGATTTCCCAAAGTTTCTATAAAAATAAAATAAGATAAAATAAAATAAAATTCCTAAAAGTAAGGTGTAATTAAATACTGAATAATTAGAGGGAAAAAGAAAACGATGTCGTATAAAACTCTAACAAAGAGCACTGAAAAAGGGGTGTGGCAGGAGCCGTGCAAGGAAGATAACAATGGCGACGGAGCTGGAAGAACTTGTGAGCTTTCTGTCTTGTCCATCGCCACCGGTAGGTTTTCTTCGTTTCCGGTTCCTCTTCAATTTCTGATTTCATTTTTCGGGAGTCGTTTCATACGTGTTGCGTTGTCGTTTCTTGTAACAGATTACAAAGGCTGCTGTTGATATAGTTCGCGGATTAACTGGTTCCGTGGAGGGCTTGAAGTCTCTCTCCAATTACGCAAACTCTGTGCTTCCTGCGTTATCGAGACTCTTAACGGCTCCCAAGGTCTGTTAGGGTTATCATCATTTTTATTTTTATTTTTTAATTTCTCGTTTTGCGCGTTGAAAAGAATTAGAGTTTACGATGCACGGTGTCGTTTCAGGAAGTTTCGGAAGCTGCTGCTGAAGCTCTAGTAAATCTCTCGCAAGATTCGAATCTCGCGGCTGAGATGGTTCGGATGGGAATGGTTAAAACGGCAATGGATGTCTTGTACAAGCAAGATTGTAGCATTACTCGTTTGCTTGTTATGCTTTTGGTTAATCTCACTCAACTCGATGCTGGTACTGCTTCCTTGCTTCAGGTGTGTTTGTGTGTGTATGCGTCTGTTTATTTATTTATTTTTATTTTGTAAATTATGTGCAATGGCGTCTACTTAAAGGGATAGGATGGTGTGATACACAAATAATGTTACCACATCTTAACAGTTGATTTCCGCCAATCAACGGTTATCATTTATTGCGAATTAATATAAATTGAAAATTGTGGAAACAGTATGTGATGATTGTGGTAGGAGGATAAAAGCGGAAAAAAAGGTGTTATACGTTATGGGAATTTACGAAATTGAAGTAGGTAGCTGTGGTGATGCTATTTATAGTTGTTGGAAGAATGCGTGGTTCATTTTTCTCTTGCTCGTTGTGTGGATTTGTTAATTGGTGATTCTCTTCTGGTTGGTCAGACTGAAGAAGACAAGGTGCATGGATTATATGTTATGAAGCTTGTCAGATCGTTTTGTAGAACCACCCATGAAACTAATGGTGCGTCCTTCTGAACTCAGTATATCTATGCTTAATTCTTTTGCATACATTTTTGAATTTTTGCATTTATTATATTTTATTTTATTTCGTTTTTCATGTGTTAATAGAAGTAGTTTTTTTAATTACCTCGTGTCTGTACTCTATGGACTGCTGATTTCAGCCTGTTGGATCTCTTGAAATGTTATTGATTCTGAACAGTTTTCTCTAGGGTGAGGCACTGATATTGGAGAGTTCAGATTCAAAGTTATGGTTTGTTTTGAAATATATAGATAATTAATAAAGGGAAACACAGAACTTGGCTGTTCAACAGTTTGAGAATATTAAACTCGACTTTTTTATTGTGGAAAAATTTCTTCACCTTTCAGGTGGCTGTTGTGATTGTTGATAATTGTTCACTAATTTTCATGCTGATTCCGTGAAAGTTTTCCCCAACATTTACCAGATGATCCTTTTGAACATGTTGGTTCAATACTTGTTAACATCTCAAAGCAGCGGGCAGGGAGGGAGCTTCTACTTGACCCTAAACGGGGTCTCTTAAAGCAAATAATCAGACAGTTTGATTCTAACAGTTCATTGAGAAAGAAAGGGGTATGTGCAAGAACTGCACCCTAAATGCTTTCTGTTTCCCATCCTTGCATAATGTTTGAATAGTTTATTTTTAATTTTACAGCCGGTATTTTGAAGTATGTTGAATTCAATTTAATCTGATATTTTTCAACTACTTTTGCAAGAAGTGGTCAATAGATGATTTAGTTTCATCCTCTGATTTCTTTACTGATGATCTGATGCTGAGTTAAGCATACATTACTGGCTCATGGACTGATGCTATTTTTGAACTTGTATGAGTAAATAAAAAAAATTTGTGGCCCTAAAACAGTATTCTTTGAACTGAGTATATGATGTGTAGTTAATCCTTTTTCTTGTTTGGTTCCTGTTGAATTTCCACTTAATGGATTTCTTTTTTTATATTAATTATGGTTTCCCCATAACAGTAACATTGGTTTCTGTGATTACTTTCAATTACTAAACGCTAGGCCAACATGGGTGTCTTTTTCTAGTCAATTTTTTATAGCCTGTAACTTCGCTCAGCTGAAAAATTATTGCAATATTTGATTGCTTGCAGGTCTCTGGAACTATTCGCAACTGTTGCTTTGAAGCTGAGAGTCAGCTACAAAATCTGCTTTTGGTATCCGAGTTTCTCTGGCCTGCATTACTTCTTCCAGTAGCTGGAAACAAGGTTACTTGCTCTACCTTTTCTGACCTCAAAGCATTGATCTTCTGCTTATTGAGGAGTAGATTTCCTCCAACCCTACTTAAAAGATTTTTAACAACTCAAGAAAATGAAGCTTAACCTGATAGGACCTAGGACACAAGAATGAAAGATGTGGAGACAGCTAGTTAGAGTTACATAATTAAGTAGATGTTTAAGAGTAGTTAGTTAGAGAATCGGGTAGGTGGTTAGTTTAAATAGTTAAAGGGGAGTAGAAGATTTCATTCTGAATTGTTAGTGTTGGAAAACTGAGTGTCAGCTCTGTTGTAAACCCTTTGTTGAAGGGGAAACCCTTGGAAGGAGAATTCTCTCCTTTTCTATGTTTGACATTCGATCACTAATAACTGAAGTGTTCTTTCACTCTCTCTGTTCTGTTTTATCATCTTTGTCTCTAGGAAATCTCAGACTTAGTTTTTGGGTTCATACGCTAAAATTGTTGAGGTAGGAAATTAGCTTAAATAGGAGTAGATGGTAGAAGAGTGTGCGATTCTAATTTGTTATCATTTGAGAACTGGGCATTAAATCTGTTGTAGAAAGGGGAAACCCTTGGAAGGGGAATTCTTTCCTTTTCTCTGTGTTTCAGTCATCAATAACATATTTCCATTCATCCTTTCTCTCTTCTCTACTATCGCTCTGCTCCCTTACTTGTGGGCTCGTAACAAGTTTGCTTGATGTCTATCCATGCATCATGAGTAACTTCCTTATTGTATCGTTTTGTCCATTTGAGTTTATCCTTCTAATTTGTTATGAGGTCAAAATTCTCATTGTGGAAAGCATATATAAGATCAATTTATTAAAATAAAATTTAATTTATTGTACTGGCCTTGGAACTTACAGCAATCAGATCATATGACATTCTTTCAGAATGTATTCTTGAATCTTGAGTGCTTAAGTTTGTTATTTCATGTCTCTTGCATTAACAAGTAATTTGTAACCAGATCTACAGTGAACAAGACAGATTGAAAATGCCACTTGAACTTGGGACTGCACTTTCGATTGAACGTGAACCAGTTAATGATCCAGAAATTCGTATTCAAGCATTGGAAGCCATATACTTGATCTCATTGCAGGTAAATTTGAAAGTTTTGCTTCATTTCTTCTCCTTAATATATATATTTTTTCTTTGTTACATATTAGATTTCGGTAACGAGTGTGTTTTCAAATCTATGCAAGTATATTAATACATTGAACACAGTGAAACTCAGTGTCTCTAGGAAAGTTAGCCGACAATTTTCATTTTTGTCCTATGTTATATTAAGTGGAACATGTATTACGTCCTTGGCATTCTGTCAAACCTACTTCATAAGTTCATATCATATACAAGTCTACTATAAGAACTTTTCAAACTCCTCTTATCTGGGACTGGGATGGGTGGTTACCTTTTTCCCTAGCTAGAGAAATTTAAACTGTGGTCAGTCTTGATTAAATAGCTGCACCTGCACTTAGTTTATATAATGATTTAATCATGCCAAAGGGTTTTGATATAATTGATAGGAATTTAAATATCCCACTGTACATTGTTATTGATTTGAGTATGGATTATAAGAGCAAAATTTAGGAAGTATTACGCTCTTGGAATAAAGTGTTGATCTTAATCGTGGCTTAGAAAACATGCATGATACAGGTTTTGACCAATGCAATAATGTGTATAATAAACTGATTTTACTGTTTTTAGTTCGGAAATTTTATCAGTCCTTATTTCATCGATGTTAAATACAACTTGATTAAGATGTTTTCTTTAAATCGTATTCTTGTTTACTCTTTCAAGTAACATGGCTCTAGTTGTCTTATCAATCTGGTCAAGTTTTTGTGTATCTTGATGTTGAGATATATTGCCTCTCGATGCATCAGATTTACTATGTCATTGTTTTGCAGGAGGCAGGTCGAAGAGCCTTTTGGTCTGTAAATGGACCTAGAATAGTACAAATCGGTTATGAAGATGAGGAAGATCCAAAAGTAATGGCTGCATATGAGCAACTGGGGTCCTTGGTAAACACCAGATGTTTTTATTAGTATTGTCTTCTTGAACCTCCTTCCCATCTTTTTCTTGTAAATTTATAAAGTTAATTATCTGCACTTTGCTGGCTGTAATGTTGGCTATCTCTATTTGTTATTCAGTTGATTCACAGCGGCAGTACGGAGGAACCATCCAGCGAGACCACAAAATAGTTACTTCGTATTTGTTCAATTGACCCCGCTTTATCTCCATAAGAACTCTGAAGTACTTGTGAAGGTCATTCCAAGTCGAAAGTTTTACTTTGAGTTAGAATTACCATTTTTAGAAATATGTAAATTACGTGGCTTAGAATAGCTGGTCAAAATTGTTATACATGCTGCTGAATGAGTCAAAGATGCACTATTGATGATGATGCGTAAGTTCGGTTTGCACCTCCAGTTTCTGTATTTGGACTTCTAAACTGCAGGTTACACTTTAAAAAGATAAACTGCTAGTGGTAATTATGATGAGACGAGAAAATCTTTACAAGAATCACTTTGGAGGATCTAAATCCTGATTTTGATGTAACCCGTCTCTTCTGGATTATTGTTAATCATTCATTGGCTGGGTAATGCTTCTGATGATTTATAGTGCCTGCCATGCCATCGATGACTGATCTGATATTATCGAAAACTAGTTTCTCTTCATATACAAAACATAATGTTAATAATGTTTTACGTACAAATTTTTGTATGGATACAATGACGTGTTGAATTTATGTACTCGCTAGTATTGAAAGTATACTTTCTTGTATAAAAGAAAACTTTCGACGAATGGTAGGAGTAATATTGGTAACTAAAAAGATGAAGGAATATAGATTGAGGTGGTTTGGACACATGATATTTTTGTAAGAATAAAAATTTGTTGTCAAGAGCTCGACACAAAGAGAAGTAAAGGTAAATCGAAACTTATTTGGAAAAGGTTGTTAAACAAAATTTAATGGAGTGAGATATTGATTGATTGACTGACGATGTGTTTTAGAATAAAATGAAGAAAAGCTATAAGTAGGTTAGAAAGTTAAACCGTTTGTTATTCTTATGTTTCAAATAGTTCTTTTTTAGTTTTTTTTCTCTTCAATTCTTCTTCTTTTTCTTTCTTCTTTTTTGTCTTTTATCTTATTTTTCTCTTTCCCAATTTTTATTTTTTTAATTTTCTCTTATTTATTATTGAGTTCATCTACCAGACTCCAATTAGCTTGGGTTAAAGGTGATGTTGATATTAATGTTGACGATGTAGTTAGTAAATTATGTTGCATTTGATATTAACGTATAAGGAGTAACTATACTTATATTGAATTATTTATATTTAAAATAATTGTTATTTAATTAGTAATTTTTTGTATTTTTAATTGTTATTATTTTGTTAATTCTCATGAATTAGCAATTTGACATCACCTATTGGGTCTCATGATCAGTCCCCTCATTGGTTTCCACCTCACTGTTCACTCTTTGGTTTCCCACTGAGGAGGCTAGTGTGCAGCCATCAAAAGACAAGCACGTGTTTAGCCACGTGTGAAATGAGGTGAATGATAGAATAACAAATGTTCAACGAGCCACCAGCTATGACCCTAATGGTATCCCAGGAGACATGATTGAGTTTTATTAATCTTATCTTAAAGCAGGTAATTTATTTCATATCATAGAGACATATTTGTGGACTTCACTATTTGAAAAATAAAAATAAAAATAAAAAAATGGCACAGTTATCGAAAGGTGTGTAGGAGATAAAATTATCAGATATATCATAATAAGAGCATAATAGTAGTTTTTCCCTTCTTGATTAGTTGAGGCGGGTAAGATTCTACTACATCGCTCACTAAGAAATCAAATTTAGATTATTTTGCCGTAGCTCATTCTTCCATTGTGGTCTTGCATTCCAATTTTCAAGTCTATAATGAAGAATTTTTTTAGCTCCAACTTCTTTCAGTATTCATCGGTGTGTATTCCTTATTTGGCTTGGGTATGATGTCTCTTTTATCATTCTTTGTGATGATTTCATTTTGAATAAGGTAGTTTTAAGCTTTGATGAATATCTTAATCCTATTTTTTCAATAATTGTAGAATGTTTTTTTTGATATAATAATAATTGTAGAATTTACCTTCAAACAAGGGAGGGTTTTGGGTGGAGTACCATTCTCTAATGCTTTTTATTTCATTAATTTTGGGATCTTTTCTTTTGGAGTTACATTTCAAGTAAAATCAAACATTTTAAAACAAACAAAATGGAATAGAATCAAACCTTCCAACATTTTTCATGAAAAAAAATAAAATAAGTATAAGGCTTTATCAAATTAATTTTTCTTTTTAATATAAAAAATTGAATCTAAAAAAAACCTATTTGGATTAAAAAAACTTTTTAAGAGAAAACAAAAAAAGAAGTTAATCTTGCTTCGTTAATCTTTAAATTTTTAAATAATATAACCCAGGTATGATTACGATTTAATTATATGGGGAATTCAACATGAAATTTAAGATTTTATTTTAGATATTCAATCTTTATGATTACATGACAATTTTTCTGCATTCATATTTTCAAAATTCATTACATATTAATTATTGCAACCATGCAACTTTCAAACTCTCTATTAAATGACCTGCTCTCACTTATTTTTTATTATATAAAAAAAAACAAAAATATGAGACCCAAGAAAGTTCGTTCAATCCCAAAAAATAACTATATACGGTAGGGATGTTATCCATTTTTATCGTATCTTGTCTCATCTTAGTGATAATGTTGTGTGCATTGCTGAGATAAGAAGATATTCTACCAGACACCAAATGAAATTTACCATGATGTGCACCATCAGCTCTATGGCAGCAAGTACAACTTCTCACAAGCATTTTTTGCTATATAGGATCGAATGTTGGGTATTTACATGTTGGATATATGCTCTTTTGGTCACTAAAGTCATATTGGGCTTCAGTGAAACTTGAGCCCATGAGGCTTAGGGTTGAGTTATGTTTAAGACCTAAGTGTATATATTCATAGTTTTCTCCTCTTGTGCCTCCAAGGTGAACAGATCATCAGAAACAAACCCCAAGAGGCAGACGTTCATCATCTGAACGGTTGCCCACACAACCATCTCATCCTCCTCGAGAGATAGTCTGGAAGATCTGCCACAGTCCAGCTTCAAGGAGGTTGTTCGTGCTGCGGAGCTGAGGTGAGCTGTTCGTGAAGAGGAATCCACAAGGGAAGATTCTACACGAGACCTGCGCACCGAGAGGTAATTGTGAAACAAGGATGATTCAGTAAGCATACCAATGTACTAGGTCCTAAACCGCTTCCGCATAAATCTAAGATTTCCTACAATTGGTATCAGAGCCTTGGCTGTACATTGGTATGTGAATCTAGTTTCACTATTCATGTAATTAGTTTTGCTTCTTGAAATGTGGCACCTAGGGTTCTAGGATTATGGTATGAATCTAGCATGTGTATTTTATAATTCATTTTCATAAAAGATTAAATTTTAATCGGTAAAAATGCTTTAATCCATGGTTAGGGTATCTCGTGTATTTCTCGATTTGTAACAAGGAGGCTAATCCCATATGATTAGGTTTCCTCCTTGCTGTTTTTGTTTATTTTTGGAATTTCTGTGTATTTTTCAATATTTTGTAAAAGTTCAAGATCGAGAAATCGCGAGGAAGATGCGCAGTCAGCACTGTCGGAGACTTTTTGAGGAAGAGGACGGAAATACGAACGCAACGGTGGGTGGATCGCTTCCATCGGAGATCACACGCTCGTCCACGCGCCTCCACAAGAGGCTGAGAGTGGCCGCCACTCTCCGGCAAAGAATGGGAGAGTGAGGGAGCGTCCGGCCACCTTTTTGGGTGGTTCCGGCGGCGGTGCACTCGTCTCTATGTGGCGGTCCTTCCCCTGGAGTTTCGGTTTGATTTGACTTCGGGTGACAACGCGGCAGACCTGACGGCTAGGGTTCCTCTTTCGCGTCCTAGGGT
The DNA here is from genome assembly GCF_033153095.1 of Gastrolobium bilobum. NCBI lineage: Eukaryota > Viridiplantae > Streptophyta > Magnoliopsida > Fabales > Fabaceae > Gastrolobium > Gastrolobium bilobum. The sequence goes on from NW_026896913.1 coordinate 181,504, forward strand.
TTCTTGCCAAAGGATTGGGTCTTTGGGCTTTGGAAACCCTAAAGGGTCTTGAGACAGATACTATGGGCTAGGCGAAAGTTGAATTCCAAAGTTGTAACATTTTTTTTTATTTTCTTTAAAATAGGAATGTCATTGATTAAAGTAATTATGATTTATTATTTAATGCTTTTATTGATTGGTATAAATTATATGATTGATAACATGCTTTATTGCGATAACATGCCATATAGAATAGGTGGTGCCATATTGTTGCATAACTTGTATGATTGCATGAGCATAATAGCTATTATGTCTTCAGCGACTAGTATGATAGTTATTATGGGATTATTTTGATTTTAAATCATCCTAAGAAATTAATTAATAATTATTATGATTTTTATTAAAAATCTAGATTAATAATTGAATTAATTAATTTTGGATAATTAACATCAAGACAAATAATCATTATGGAAATTATTTTGATTTCAAATTATCCTCATAAATGATAATTATTATGATTGTTGCAATCTAGATTAATAATTAAGTCAGCTATTTGGATGATTTAAATCTAGAAAAATAATTAGAGATAATTTCCTAAGAGAATTCTTTTATTTTGCGAGTAATTTGTGGGTTTTCTGAAATGGTCATGGAATAACACACGCTGCATACAACCTTCATGTATCATGATTGTTTGGAGCACACACTGACGTAAAGTGACCGGATTTCAGGACCTCAATGCTTTCAAAATTATGTTAAGCTTAGTGCACGTTTATCGGCGCTCTTACTTATATAGTTCTTGAAATCAAACAAATGATACTCTCAATTAAATAATTCTTGAAAATTAGAAAATGTTGCTTATGTTGAATGGAAGGAGATTTAAATTAAGAGATTAATTTAACCTTCAAGCGCATTATAGGACCATTAATAAAATAATCATGTGAAGTCCCATCGAATAAGCATGATTGGATTTTATTAGATTGGACTTAAATATCTATGGGAGAAGATTTAAATTAAGAAATTAATTTAACCTCCAGGCGCATTGTGGGCCTATCAATAAAATAATCATGTGAGGCCCCAACGGATAAGCATGGTTGGATTTTATTGGGCCTTAATAATTTCAAAATTTTAATAAAGTATTGTACGACCCATCGTCGATAATACTAAGTTATTAAAGATACTTTTGAAATTAAACAATGAATTCGACTGGGCTTATGAAAATTCTCAAACAAAAATGTTGAATGGGTGAAGGTTTTAAAAATTAATTAATTTTAAAACCTGCGGGCTCCATTTGTGGGTTTATTAGTGAAATGGTTATCGCTGAAGCCCCAACGGATAAGGATAATCAGATTTCACTAGATTAAATCTTAATAATTTCAAAATTTTAGTAAAGTATTGTATGGCCCATCGTCGGCAATGCTTAGACACTAAGGATAATTTTGAAATTAAACAATGGTTAATTACATTCAACTTTGGTAAAATTGTTAACCCTCCCATCGAGGCTCTGGCAATGGCACTGAAGGCCCAAAATAACAATTTTGGTTTTTACAAGTGATTTGCCCATCGTAAGCCTTGTAAAGATAAACTGAAGGATTGTTAATAATAAACAAGAGTAGTTATAAGAATCTACTCGCACTTCAATTGTTTATTGCATTATTTGTTTGTAATTGTGTGCTTTATATGTTTTTCAGAAAATATCTTAGAAATGATTTTGAGTCGAAAACCTCTAGATGGTACCAACTATGAATAAGTGAAAAGCAAATCTTTGATATTGTTCTAAAACATGAAAGCTAAAATTTATCCTGACAATGCGGGGGCCATGCAACCTGCAGAGGATGCGTCTAAGGAAACTAAGATGCATTTCTCATATTAGGAAATGGCAGATATGGTAGTTTGCTGTTATATTATTGTCAGTCTTTCCAAATACTTGCAGAAGCAAGTGTACATGATTAAGAGTGGAGTAGAAATGCTTCAGACTCTTAATGACATGTTTGCTGCGTCTAGCAACTTTGCTAGACAGAATGCAGTCGGTGCATGTTTTGCTAAGAGTCTTGTTAAATCCAAAGGGAAACCCAATGGTGGTAACAAGAACAAAATGACTTGTTATCAGTTGTCAAACCAGTTGCTATGAAGAAGCCGCAAGGCAAGTTCTTCAAGTGCAGACTGAAGGGATACTGAAAGAAAAATTGTCCAGAGGTGATGAAAAGAACCTGACATGGGCATATCAAGGCCTGATCAGTGAATGAATTATTGATTCAGGAATCACTGATTATGTTTGTTACTCTTTATAGTAGTTCAAACATGGCATACCTGTCAGCAATGGACATAGATATTTTAAGCTTGAAAATGGGAACTTGTGTCTGCATTTGCAGTAGGACAAGTTATTTATACGACTATGGTTTTGAGTGACTGTTTATTTGTTCCGGATTTCAAGAGGAATTCAATTTTTGTTAGTTGTTTTGGTTAAAACATGGTTTGACAATGCAATTGATTCCTCAGTTACATTTCGAAGTTCATCTTCGTCTTGTTTTGTTCTGGTACATTGTTTAAATAGTCTTTATTACCTATGTCGTATACCCTTTTTTAAATTTGTTATGTTGAATGGAAAGGATGATGAACAAGAACTTTCACCAAAGAAATAAAAGTTTCAAATGAAACATAACTTTGGAATTTGTGACTGAGTCATATTATCTCAAGTAGGAAACATATTTTAGTTAAAAGAGGGACTGAAAGTTCAATAATCTTTTAACTAACAGCTACATGTTAGTCCTATTTGGAAGGTAAAGTGGCCAAGCAATCCTACAAGGGCCAAAAAGGTTTGCGCAACTATTCAACTGGAACTGGTACATACTAATGTATGTGGACCAATTAGTGTTCAGACCAGAAGAGGTGATGAGTACTTCATTATATGAATGTTTACTCTGGATTTGGACAGATGAACCAAGTACGCTATAAGTCTAAAGCTTTTGGAAATTTCCAAGAGGTTTAAGTCTGAGGCAGAAAAGCATGTAGGTGTTCAAATCAAAACACTTTGCTCTACTGAAGTGTTTGGCTACCTGTCTGGTAATTTCAGGTCTTACCTGATTTAAGAGGGGATAATTTTTGTAACTGTCAACTCTAAGAACGCATTAGTTGAATGAAGTTGTAGTATGCAAAAATCAAACATTTCTAGACTTGGTGAAGATCATGTTCAGTTATTCATCTTTGTCAATGCTGTTCAAGGGAGATGCCTAAGAAAAGGAAATGTACCTTCTTAACTTGGTTCCGTCAAAGTTTGTTGTAAAGACACCTAAAGAATTATGGAAAGGGTGCAAGCCCAGATCAAACCATATTCGGATTTAGGGTGCTACGGCACACGTCCTACAACAGCAGTCAAATGAGATGGAATCTTGTATGGAAGAGTGCATATCTTTTGGCTACCCTAAGAGAACTAGGGATGATTTCTTATTTAGTCATAAGTACAAGATAATCTAAGTGAGCACTCACATGATTTTCTTAAAGGAGGACTAGATAAGAAATTATAAGCTCTTAAGTTAGGTTATTCTTGATGAGATTTATCTCAGATCAAGAATTTCCAGAATCTCTAGAAGCTTCATCCACTGTTCCCTTGATTGTTCAAGAGGGGATAGATATATCTCTAAGTGAACAAACAAGAGAACCATGATTGGAAATTCAACATGATAATATATAAGTGAAACTAGTAGAAATATTAGTATCACATGTAAAGGAACAATATCAAGGATAAGCGGATCCTCAAGAAATTGAAGATCCATCATTTGACCCACTCTTTGTTTTACCTATAAATACACAAGGTCTAGTGCAGTACATTCGTAGTGGGAGAGAACCTTGTTAACTCAAGTTGTTTCTTGTTGAATGACATTGATCCTACTAGTTACGATAATGCACTAGAAGATGTTGTTGATCAAGTGTTGCTCAGGCTATGAACAATGAGATGAAATACTTGTATTTCAACTCCGTTCGGTCCTAGTAAAGGCACTATGAGGGATAAAACCCACAAGGTGCATATGGACATAAAAGGCAAAGAGAGGATGGACAGGAAGGTGAAAACCTTCAAAGCTAGCTTGGAGGCAATTTTTTCCAAACGCCATGCTTGAGTCTACCCAGATTCTCTTAGTTGCTATAAGTCTCAATTATGAGATTTCATTTTGGGAGTTGGATGTCAGGATATCTACATATAACAACCAAAAGGGTTTATAGCAAATGAGTAGGAACACACGGTATGCAAGTTGTGAAAGTCTATTTCATAGACTTAAGCAAGCATCCAGGTCTTGAAACATCAGTTTTGATCAGGTTATCAAAATTTTGATTTTGAGAGAATCTTGATGAATGATGTGTATTTGTATGTAAAGGATACAACGGAAGACAATAGTTTTTCTGGTATTTTATGTAGATGATATGCTCCTTATTAGAAACAATGTGGAGGTAATATCAAGCATAAAGAGTTGGCTAAGTTAGTGTTTTGGTATGGAAGTACTGGGGAAGCCAATTATATTCTTGGTATAAAACTCTTATGAGACCGGAAGAATAAGTTGTTGGCATCACCTCAGGCTACTTACATTGACAAAACCCAAAATTCAACATGAGAATTCTAAGAGAAGAATTATAATTCTCAGATGTGGAATTCATCTTCCTAAGGAGTGACCAAAGACTTCTAAGAAGGAAGAATGCATGATCAAGATATCTTATGCTTTGGCAAAGGTAGACTCACGCATATCATGTTGGACGTTAAACCAGACATCTGTCACGTAGTGGGAGTAGTGAGATAGTACCATTTTGAACCTAGAGGAATACTAGATTATTGTTAAGCATGTACTCAAGTATCTTTGGAGAACGAGAGATTATATGCTGGTATATTCTAGTGGGAGTCTTGAAAAGCCAAGTTTTCAAAAATTCAGTTATTTCAAGTGGATATTGACTCAAGAAAATCAACCTCGAGCTATGAGTTTTTCACTAAACTCAGATAGCATTAGAGGTGGATCTTGCAGACCCAGTTACTAAGAGTTTGCCTGAATTTGTGTTCGAGAGGCATGTTACTTCTTTGGGTCTGAGGAGGATCCCAGACTTGCATTAAGCAAGTGGGAGTTATTGGTTTCATTGCGCTCTTGGAGTAAGACGATGAAAGAATAAAATAATTTTCTGAATTTCATAAATAAGGTTTTATTTATTTATTTATTTTGCGCACTATTTACAAACATAAAGGTCCGGATCAAATTGTGGAGTATATGATCATATGGATACGTTCATGGAGGACATGATCATAAGTTCTCACAATTGATGAATGGAGTCACAGCCGTTAAAATAAAGTTGGGCACTTTATTCAGGCTGCAATATTTTATGAAATGATTTTGTTTGAATCATTGTAAAATATTGGTGTGAATTAACATTCACATTGAAAGGATCAAGGAGAGATTTGATTAAGGTTGTTTTTCTGTCATAAGGTATCAAATCTCCAGTTAACTATAGTTATGTAGTTGCCCTTAATCCTGTGTTTATTTTAAATAAATAATTAAATAGTCTTCATTCTTTGATTTACCAACGGGTGAGGCCCGATCTTTTGACGGCCAATAACTCGGTGTTTTGGGAGTGAGATTATTTGATTATCAGTATTTATGAGATAAACAACAAGGAATTTATAGGAAATGTCCCCTTGATATATTTCGGTACTTGGATATTAAAGACACTGGCCATTGCATGTAATCCATTAGAGAAATTATCAAAGTCAAGGGAATAAATAATTGATTGGGTTACAGAAAACTAATCAATGAATTATAGTCATTCTATAAAGGGGCAATGAATATTAATGTTATAAAGGTCATTAATCTTGGAGTTCACGTTCGGGCTTTTAGTGGAGTAGCGCCGAATTAGATAATCTTGTAAAGATTATCAGGAGCCTTGATCAATGACAAGTGGTAGGTCCCCAGGCTAGCTCGAGACAAGGGATGGGATATATTATCAGATGATGATAGCTTATGGGCTACATGGTCTTGGGTTTACGAACTCAAGTGTGTATCTTAAAGAGCAAGTGGGAGATTGTTGGATATATGCTCTTTTGGTCACTAAAGTCATATTGGGCTTCAGTGAAACTTGAGCCCATGAGGCTTAGGGTTGAGTTATGTCTAAGACCTAAGCGTATATATTCATAGTTTTCTCCTCTTGTGCCTCCAAGGTGAACAGATCATCAGAAACAAACCCCAAGAGGCAGACGTTCATCATCTGAACGGTTGCCCACACAACCATCTCATCCTCCTCGAGAGATAGTCTGGAAGATCTGCCACAGTCCAGCTTCAAGGAGGTTGTTCGTGCTGCGGAGCTGAGGTGAGCTGTTCGTGAAGAGGAATCCTACAAGGGAAGATTCTACACGAGACCTGTGCACCGAGAGGTAATTGTGAAACAAGGATGATTCGGTAAGCATACCAATGTACTAGGTCCTAAACCGCTTCCGCATAAATCTAAGATTTCCTACATTACATGCCTTAGTCGTTGAAATAGAGGGAAGGTGGGGGGTTTTGAAGTTAGGCCTTGTAAACATTTCAAGGATGATTAACCTTTTTGCTTGACATTCTTTGTGTATGTTATTTTTCCTTGTTAAGAGCAGCACTATAGTTCTTGCTTATTGGTATACTGACGCACCTCATTGTTTTAAGAGCATGTAATCTAGTAATCTCAAGTTAATTGACCTATTCTTTTCTGTTGGCCAAAAAGAATATTTATCCCTCTTATTCAGTTACTAAGATTGGAAAAGATCAAAATGAGACTAGAGTGTCCCTTTTTTAGGCTTATAAGAATGGAACAGGTTATATTTACAAACTTTTTTGTTTACAAACTCTTACAAATTACACTATGTAGGACTGGTCCTACATTAATCACACAGTGTACAACCGGTCCTACATTAATGTAATTGCAAAAAAAATTTGTAAACGGATCCTGTCCCTATAAGAATATGTTATACTTTCTCTGAGTATTAGAGTAATTCTTTGGAGTATTGAATGATAAGGTTAGAATTTCCCACAAGGTATTTCCCAAAAAAAAAAAAAAATTTCCCACAAGGAATAGAATGTCCGTGAAAACAAGATTTAGAATTGTTTTTATTTTTATTTTTATTCTCCTATCAATAGGAAACACCTTTGATCTTGGTAAGGAAAAAAAAGAAAAAGAAAGATAAATTACACTTCTCTCTCTGAGATATACTTAAATTTTACTATCATTCGTTCTATTTTGAAAAGTACACTTCTCTCCTTTATGAGATTAATATATTCTACACTTTAATCCATTTTAATGTGAATGACCCTCTTATAGTCAATTTTTCTCACTTTGCAACTCTCAATATTACCTGTAGCTAATTTTGAACTCGTATTGTTGACTTTACGACTAGAAGATGAAATTAAAATTTTGGGGAAAATATGGGATAGGAGGAGCATTCAAAGCTTTATTTCATTTTCTAAAATCTCGAAGTTAATAGTTATTATTCAAAATTACTTGCATAGGATACCGAGAGTGCATATAAAGGAAAAATATTTCCATGAATCATCATTTATAGTTGTTCATCATTGGTAAAAGGGTCATTTACCCTAAAATAAACCAAGGCAAAGCACATTTTCATCTTTCAAGCGAGAGGAATGTAATTTTTCAAAATAAATGGAATTACATTATATTTTGAGCATTTCTCAATGGAATGGAGTATAATTCAGCTAAAAATAAAAATACAATCGTAAAGCAGTTCAAGATAATTAATAAATTATTCTCTTCAAGTAAATCTTATTACAAGATTTTTTGTCTAATTTTTTTTATTTTATAATTAAAAAACCATTACAATTCCCGCAAAACTTGTATACCATACTTTTTCTTTTTTCTGCTTTAAGCCATTAGTATATAAGATCTTTATGAACCACTTTCAAGATTGAATACTTAATCTTTATTATCTTTTTGGGCGAGTCAGATGTATTAAATATTTCCCCAATTAGGATGGGAAAAAGAATCCGCAAGAATATAAGACTAATTCTGAGTCGAACTACATCAATGCGTCAAGCTTATCTAGCTCTAACCAATAATATATCTGGGTCTTATATTGCCACAAGCGTCAACTATCACCATGTCATGGAGTTATCCTCTTTTGCCATTTTTGATAGATTGCAAAATTTTAAATATTATGCCGTCCATCTAAATCAACAATCTAAAATCCTTTAATGTGACCCCGTGACAGGGTCATATTAAAGGGCTCATATTAAATAGCAAGAATACGTGGTTAGAATTTTAAACTAGGAGCAGGTCGTATTCATCTTTTATCTAGGAACAAACATACCTTGATTATTTTATGGGAAAACAATATCTTATGTTATTGTAAAATAGTAACCGATTCCTGCACAAACAAACATAGGAAGGAGAGAGAAAAAGAGATGAGAGAAAGTTAAAAAAGTGGGACCCACATATGTTTTTGGAGTAAGAATATCCTAACTACTAAAAATTCTTACTACTAACTTACTATCCATCACATTACCATTGAATCAAAGAGAGAATGTTAAAAAGTTTTTGAAGAGAAAAAAAAATGTTAATCTAATGGTAATTAGATAGGTAATAAATTGGTAGTGAAAATTTTTGATAGTAAAAATATTCCTCCTCTATGCTTTTGTGAGGGCGAAACGGTTACTGTTTTACAGTAGCATAATATATTGTTTTCCCTTATTTTATTGGCTCATGATGAAAATACTATACACTAGAATATTATGACCCCGTCACAAACATTTCTTAGAGGCTTTTCTTGAGTTTTGAATTTTGATAGTTTAGAGGCTAATTTAGCTCCACGAAAGGCTTCTGAAGCCAAATCAGAGAGCTTCAATGCCACCTTGAGACTTTAGTCCACGTTCAATAATAATGCACAGACATGTCCCAATGTGTATTACATTTCTGTTACGTACAAGGGCTCTTGACCAATGGCACAAGAAATATTATAAGCTTGATGGACCACAATATTTAAGAGGTAGTTTAGAATTTAATGCATCAAGCAAAATTCCTTGGCGCTCATATTTAGATGTTGATATTGCTAGTTGCATGTCGCTGTAACGACATTCTATCCTTTCAGGCTTGAAGGTTCGCTATTGTTACAGCTGTGTGATCAATAAGCTCATCATTAATACTCTTTTTATATTTTCTGTAAAGAACCAATTTAATAAAAAAAATTAACTTATTAAGTGAAGGCTCGTGAATAGTTTATATATTTATATAATATGTCTCTTTATATAAGAGTTCACTGGACATGAGGAATGAATACTACACAAACTCATCATCTACATGTGCTAAGAAATTAGCATAAGAGAAATTATGGGAGGCATTCAACCCAAAATCTTAAGGTATTAGGTGAGGGTCTTTTTATGCAAATGTCCTTTGGGCTTAAAGCATAGATATTGTACAAGTCCAATTTTTTGTTTTACCTTGTGTTTATTTAATTTCACAAGTTGGGATGGTGAGGATAGAACTCGTGACCTCGTGGTCACTAAAGCTCTGATACCATATAAAGAACCAATTCAACCCAAAAACTTGAGCTATTAAGTGAACGCTCATCAATAGTTTATATATTTCTCTAAGATTATCAATGGAAGAATAATGAACATGTATATATTGTTGGGAACTCGATTCCCTCAACTCGGCTCAGAGGCGTTTTCGTGGAAGTCAATTAACAAGATCCTAGATCTCGGATCTCGGCAATCTGAACTCGGCCTGAATCACCAGGTCGTCCTGCGCAGCAGAAAAACAAAAATACAAATGGGAGAGAGAGAAAAAAAACACAAGCAGCTTTTAATGTGAGAAAACCTTCTCCAATGAAGAAGTAAAAACCCACGGAACCTAGTCCAGTTCAAACGTCCACTATGATAATAATGGGTGTAAAGAATCAAGATTCACCAAAGTGGTGGTTAACACACCTCTCCAACAATGGTGATAATTAAACTTCCCTAAAGATGTTTCACCCAAACTCTCTCTAGAGGTCTCACAAATACAAAGCTCAAAGTTTTTTCTCACAAATCTCTTTATAATCTTATCTTATTCTAACCTAGCCTCCACCCACAACTAATGAATATATAGAGGAGGTGAAATCTACGGTTTAGGATTTTTAGGAAACCCCTCAATGGGCTTGGGCTTAGCATTGAAGGAGGAAGCCCAACAAATCTCCCCCTCCGACTTCAATGCGTCAGCTTCAGCATCAACCCGGCTCCTTCACAACAGTCTTCAAATTTTCTTATTGGAACCGGCTTCGTCATCATGTCGGACCAATTTTGGTCAGTGTGCACTTTGACGAGTTCGAGCTCTCCACCTTCCACCATATCCCGGATCTAGTGATACCTCACTTCAACGTGCTTAATGCGGGAGTGATAGGTCGAATTCTTCGCAAGATGAATTGTGCTTTGATTGTCACATCCCAGATCTTACTTGTCTTAATCATGGACGAATTCCATGAGGAACTTCTTCATCCACATATCTCTTTGCTTGCCTCAGTCGCAACAATGTACTCAGCCACGGTTGTCGATAGTGCAACACACTTCTGAAGTCTTGATTTCCAAGAGATAGCTCCTCCGGCAAATCTCATCATGTATCTCGTCGTTGACTTCCTCGAGTCGGAATCTCCCTGTAAATCAGCATCCGAGTAGACTTGCAACTCGGCTTTGCCTTCTCCAAATCGGAGGCATAAGTTGGTCGTACCTCGGAGGTACTTGAAAATCTACTTCACTACTTCCCAGTGCTCTTTGTCGAGATTTGACAGATACCGACTCACCATTCCAACAGCATATGCCAAGTCGGGTCTAGTGTAAACCATTGCATACATCAAGCTTCTGACAACGGATTGGTACGGGATCTTCAGCATCTCGTCTTTGTCTTCATAAGATCTCGGACATTGCTCCTGGTTCAGCTTTATGTGTCTGGCTAGAGGAGTGCCCATTGTTTTGGCTTTGTCCATGCTGAATCTCTTTAGAATCTTCTCAATATGCTTCTCTTGACTCAGCCACAGTAGCTTATTTTGTCTATCTCAGATAATTTTAATTCGTAGAATCTGCTTTGCAGGGCCGAGGTCCTTCATTGCGAAGGATGAGCTCAATGCCTTCTTCAGGGCGGCTATCCTCGATTTGTCTTTCCCTACAATAAGCATGTCGTCAACATATAACAACAAAATCAAAAAAATCTCCGGCCTCATACCTCTTCACAAATACGCAGTGGTCTGCCTCTATCTTCTCAAACTTATGATCAATCATGAATGATTCAAACTTCTTATACCACTGCCGAGGTGTTTGCTTCAAGCCATAAAGGCTCTTCTTCAACCGACAAACCAAGTCTTCTTGTCCTGGAGCTTGGAACCCCTCAGGTTGCTCTATATATATCTCTTCTTCTAAATCACCGTGAAGAAATACCGTCTTCACGTCCATTTGTTCTACCTCGAGATCCTTCAAAGCTGACATAGCTAACACGGTTCAGACCGAGGTCATTTTCACCACAGGAGAAAAAATCTCCTCAAAGTCTACTCCCTTCTTCTGATTGCAACCTTTCACTATAATCCGGGCTTTGTATCTCGGCTTCTGCCCGTTCTCTTCATTCTTAATCTTGTGGACCCATTTATTTTTCAGAGCTCGTCTTCCTTCAGGCAACTCGGTTAGCCATAAGTCTGATTTTCGTGCAGAGACTTCAACTCATCTTGCGTTGTCTTTTTTCATTCTTCTTTCTCTGAGCTCGTCACAGCCTCATCATAACTCTGAGGCTCACCGTCTTCAGCAATAACGGTGTATTCTTCAGGTGGATATCTCGGCTGTTCTTCACCTTGAGAACTCGGTTCATCATTCTCATCCCGAATCTCATCATCAACTCGGACCTCAGTATCTTGGTCATTATCAACTTGTTTCTGGTCATTAATTTCTTCATTCTCTTGATTTTCTCCCCCTGCTTCAGATCGAACAAGAGGGATGGATTCTTCACGTCTGACAATAACCCGCACTTTGGGCTTCGAGATTTCAAGAATGGTCTCATCTTCACGAAAGATCACATCTCGGCTTCTCACTATCTTCTTATTGATTGTATCCCAAAGTCGGAACCCAAACTCACATCTCGGCGAACAAGATAAATGCATTCTTTAGTCTTTGCATCAAGTTTCACCCTTTCATCTTTAGGGATATGCATGAAAGCTCGACATCCAAACACCTTCAGTTGATTATAGGCAGCTTTCCGACCTGTCCAGCCTTCTTCTGGAATTTCTCCTTCAAGTGGCCGTGATGGTGAGAGGCTGATCAAGTCAATAGCAATTCTGACGGCTTCTCCCCAGAATGATTTCGGCAATCCGACATTGGATAACATACTTCGAACCTTTTCTTCAATAGTCTGGTTCATCCTCTCAGCAAGTCCATTCAACTGTGGAGTCTTGGGGAGCGTCTTCTCAAGTCGGATCCCGGCCGCTCTGCAGTATACATCAAAAGGGCGACAGTACTCACCACCATTGTCAAATCGGACCACTTTCAATTTTTTGCCAGTTTCCTTTTCAACCATAGCATGAAACACTTTAAAGGATTGGAGTACCTGGTCTTTAGATTTCAACAAATAAACCCACACTTTGCGGGAATGGTCATCAATGAATGAAACAAAGTACTGAGCTCCTCTAAGGGATCTCTCTGACATGGAGCAAACATCAGTATAGACGAGGTCAAGAATATACATGCGTCTTCTGGATTGATCCAGTTTCACGAAAGAAAATCGGTCTGCTTTCCAGCTAGGCAGTGCGTGTAACTTTCCAATGTGTGACCTTTTAACCCGGTCAATAATCTTTTCTTGTTCAGGATTTGAAGCCCTTTCACACTCATATGGCCGAGGCGCTTGTGCCATAGCTCCAAGCTATGTCCATCTCAAACAGAATTGGCTTCTACACCATTTATTTTTCCTTGCAATACATACAAGGAGCCTTCTTTCTTACCTCGGGCAACAACCAAGTTTCCCTTGGCCAGCTTCCATCTAACACTACTGAACTAGTTCACTAACCTGGCATCGTCAAGCTTGCCTACCGAGATTAGGTTCAATCGCATGTCAGGAACATGCCTTACATCTTTCAACACAAGTCGGCACCCAACATCTGTGGTCAAGGTCATATCACCGACACCAACAATCTTGCTGGTCACTTGATTTTCCATCTTCACAACTCCAAAATCACCACCTCGGTAAGAAGAGAAAAAACCTTTGTGTGGAGTAACGTGAAAGGAGGCACCAGAGTCAACAATCCAGGTGCAGTCATCATATGCAATATTCAAATAATTATCCTCACCAAGTAGGAATATCTCAGCATCCGAGTTGGCAGCCACAGTAGTGGTGCTCTTGTCTTCCCTCTTCTTGGGAATAATCTGATTCGACTTCACAGAGCCATTCTTCTCATCATTTTGCAGAGTCCTGCAGTCTGGCTTCTTATGCCATGGCTTCCCACAATAGAAGCATTTCAACTCATATTTTGGCTTTGACCAGCCTTTGGACTTTTGTCTTCTGTCACGATCTCGACCTCGACTTTTGCTTCTACCGTGGAAGTTGGATTTCCCTCTGTTCTTAGCAACTTGGCCTCAGACGTGCTCGAAACACCTCATTCTCTTCTCTTGGCTTCTTCATTCAAGAGACTATATGTTACGACATCCATCTTCAATTTTCCTTCTGGAGCCGAATTACTCAAAGTCACCACCAGAGTATCCCAGCTTTCTGGTAGCGAGCTCAACAGCAGCAAAACCTGCATCTCGTCATCAATTTTTATCTCGGCTTTAGACAGCTGATTAACAATACCTTTGTAGGTGTTGAGGTGTTCAACCATGTCTAAGATTATCAATGGAAGAATAATGAACATGTATATATTGTTGGGAACTCGGTTCCCTCAACTCGGCTCAGAGCCCTTTTCGCGGAAGTCAATCAACAAGATCCTAGATCTCGGATCTCGGCAATCTGAACTCAGCCTGAATCACCAAGTCGTCCAGCGCAACAGAAAAACAAAAAATACAAAGGGGAGAGAGAGAAAAAAAAACACAAGTAGATTTTAACGTGGGAAAACATTCTCCAATGAAGAAGTAAAAACCCACGAGACCTAGTTCAGTTCAAACGTCCACTATGATAATAATGGGTGCAAAGAATCAAGATTCACCAAAGTGGTGGTTAACACAACTTCTCCAACAATGGTGATAATCAAACTTTCTTAGAGATGTTTCACTCAAACTCTCTCTAGAGGTCTTTCAAATACAAAGCTTAAAGCTTTTTCTCACAAATCTCTCTATAATCTTCTCTTATTCTAACCTAACTTTCACCCACAACTAATGAATCTACAGAGAAAGTGAAATCTAGGGTTTAGAGTTTTTAAAAAATCCCTCAATAGGCTTGGGCTTAGCATTGAAAAAGGAAGCTCATCATATATAAGGTACCACCTTTTATCTGGGATATAAGTTGTTACCAAAATGAGCTCGTGGCATGAGTTTTGCATCCAATGTGGAGAGAAGAAGAACTAGAACTTACTAGTATATAAATAGTGTTTCGAAGCATATTTAATTGAAGAGCTAAAACGAAAAATACATGCTTAGTGCCTATACTTTTTCCATGTAAATTTCTTGAAGAGTTACTTAAAGTGCTAACTTTATAATTTCATTTTTTTTTTTCTTCGTTGTTTGGATGCGAGCTTTAAAAGAGCCGACAACACAATGAGAAATGTAGTAAGTGTTGTGGACCCGTTCCATTGCCGCACAACTTGTAGAAGATAAGAAAGGCTAAACCAAAGTCGAATATTACGTTAAGGGTTTGAATCCTATCCAAAATTTCCACACAATTTCCTTACTAACCCTTTCAATTTCAAGCCTTCTCTTTGTGCACAGAGATTTGTCATCACTTCCACAAACTCTGCTAACATCCTACGTTAGCACTATTCTCATGTCTTGACAATTACGAGGTTACCTTTCACAGCCCTTTCTTTATATGAGACCAAATGCATGACTACAAAGCATCCTTTTTCATCAAACTATTTCTACCAGAAACTGCAAATACTGAATGAAAATATATATTAATATATCAAAGCACACAGAAGAACACTACAAGATTAATAAAAGGGATACACAAGAGACACCTTAATTTGGGGTGGGGATTTGATAGCCCATAAGATTCTCTCTTTTGCTTTGTAGACATCTACTATCCTTATATATAATTGAACAAAAAAAGAATCTCAAACTACTGCTAAATATATTGTAATTTTGAAGCACGTGGTGAGTGAGATGTGGCATAAGCACCAAAATTTCCTAGCTTTGTCTCTGCAGGAAACCTTGTGACCTGAGAGGTATTGGTCCTGTTACGACGCTGTGGATTCTCGTATGTTATGAAGGCATCACCAGCAACTCCAACAGCTTTGTGGCTCTTGCAACCCAACAATATGCTAGGACCCCTCCTCTGCATCTCTTTTCTAGCTTTTGTTTTTCCATTTGATGAAGTAAATGATGTCCTTATTGGACTCCTTATGGTTACCTCGGACATTTGTTCTTCACAATCTGACAATACTGCAGCACTTGCAGTGACCACACTCCATTCTATGCTTGCCTCACTTGGTGCATAACAATTTGGGGAGCTGACACAGCCTGAAGCAGCATCTGATGTTTGTTTAACAAGGATGGAGTTGGATTTGCCTTTGAGGCTCTCAATCTCAAATAAGTCTGAACTTGCATCACTAGCAGCATCATTGTAGTTTGAATCAATTTCTTCCATTTTAAAAGCAGCATCCCTAGAGGGAATTGTCAACCTTTTATCTAAGCTCAAGGACTTGCTCTTGTTCTTCAATATTGGGGAGCCAAACACCTCCAGTGATTGCCTTGCCTTCTCTTCTTCCTCTTGTTGATGTTGCATTTTGACAAGATGATTTCCTATGCCAGAATTCACTGTTGAATGTGCCAAACTGTTTTTTTCACTGTTAAGTCTCACCCTCAACTTCTCTTCATTTTGGAAGTAAACATCTTCATTGATCAAGAGTCCTGCATTAGGCTTGTTTATTTTAACTGTATGATTAGCATCTAAACCAGCATTGAAGAGAGTTTTTGGTGTTGTTTTGCCATGAACTGCACCATAAGTAGCAGCTTTGTGAAAACTGATTTCACCTTCATGGTCGTTAACATCAACAGAATTCTTATCAGAACAAGAGCATCTGAAAAAACTCTTTGCCCGTACCTTATCTTTTCTGTTCTTTGAAGCATTCCTCAATTCCCTCTGTAATAGTGCACTTTGGCTGTTGCAAGTTGATTCCGAGCGAACACTTGGAGTTCCATACTGAACTTTGCACTTTCTAGTTTCCACAGCTATTAGTTCATCTCTCTGATGCAGGTACTTTGTAGCAGCTATGTTTGCAGCTCTTGGGGTCTCAACCTCTACTCCATTGAAGTATTTGTCAGCCCCAAATACTCCAATTTCTCCACTGTCTTCCATCTTTTCTCCCTGATGAAGAGGAGACTTTCTGTTGCTTATAAAGGGACTAAGTTTTTGGCTTGATTCATCAAGCTTTCCTACAATGGTCCATTCCTTGCTATTCAAGTATGGAGAGAAAATGGCATCACCGAGGTGGTGGTGGTTGTTGTTGTTCTCAGAGTTGAAAGATTGCAACCGATGGAGGCTTCTATTGGCACTAGATGATATGGTAACCATAGTCAAAGGAAATTAAGTTTTGAGTACACAGACAAAAGGAGAAAATGGCCCAACAGAACAGGTTAATAGAAGAACAGGCAAAAGGAACCAAATCAGAGAAAGAAAATGAGGAAGATGAAGACAAAAGACTCTACAATACTTGGAAGTAAAGAATTAATATTTTGAGAAGTTCAAGTACAAATGGGCTCTAAGAAAATGGAAAAACTCTCTTGGTGTTTAAGGAGCAAACTTGAAAGGAAAACTTATGTTATGTGATGGTAAGGCTAAAGCCTAGACACAGGGAAAGAAAATGGATGCAAGAGAGAATTCAAAATGAAGGGCTGAATTGCTGCTTGGCGTATTTAGGAGTAGC
The DNA here is from genome assembly GCF_033153095.1 of Gastrolobium bilobum. Taxonomy (NCBI): domain Eukaryota; kingdom Viridiplantae; phylum Streptophyta; class Magnoliopsida; order Fabales; family Fabaceae; genus Gastrolobium; species Gastrolobium bilobum. Next base: position 198,509 of record NW_026896913.1, read on the forward strand.
TCTATAAGTAGGCTAGTGGAATGTGCATGATATCAAGAAGGTAGGGCCATGTGCTTGTAGCATAATTAACAATTCACCTATAGTTTTCACAATGAAATTTCTTTGAATTTCACACTGATAACCTATTTTATTATTATTAGTCTGCTTAATGACATGAATTGGCTTAGATTTCAGTAATATGGACAGAAAGTTGAGCTGCTAAAATTAACATATCTATATTTCTTATATTGGAATCTCCTATGATTTGTTTCCTTTCATGAGAAAGGGAGACAACTACTACAGAGAAATGGGTTCAATATCCACTTTGATTCCACAATATTTTAGTGTAATATGCCTTAAATAGACCAAATAAAATAAAAGGTGCTGGTGAGTTTTGAGCAAAGTTCAAACAATGTAGATAAGGGACATAAAAGAACCAGTTGATACTTTGTAGTTGAACGCAGTTAATGCAATTGTACTGCTGAGTTGTAGTGATAGACAAGACTCTCCTAAAATCAACTTGATTTTAGAATATATAAATTAAGGTGTATTTACATTTAAATCTTAATAATTTAAAATTTAAATATTTTTTAGGTTAAATAAAGCATAAATACAAACTTAATTTAAAAGATTATTTCCTTTGGAGACACTGGTTACTTGGTTATAATTAGAATATGGACGAAGTTACATGCTACAAGCCTTACACGAACTCTATATCTTCAATGCCGAAAACCACAAAATCCACTTCTTGACATGAATATCCATGAAGAACCTACTAGGTTCTTGTGTATTTGTGTATTTGAACCCCAACAAGAATTGACTCTTCTGACAGAAGAAGAATTTTCTTAATAATTTTCTTCAAATTAATTTAATTTAATTTAGATTGGATTGAATTTTTATTTTTATTTTTATTTTTTTCATTTTTGTAATATAGAAATTCATTGAAATTTATAAATATAATTTTATCAAAATACATCAAATATAAGTTTGAACTAATGCTTTAAAATACACTAAATATAACTTCAAACAAATTTATCAAATTTCATTAAAATACAAATGTGAGTTCTAAATATAACTTAAAATTAATTACGATCCTATAATATATATCTTAATCTACGATTGAGATTAAGTTAGGGTATGATAAGAAAATATTTAAATAAGTACGAGAGTTTCTTAAAATATTATTTTTAAAATATATAAAAATTTATTTAATCAAAATTAAATAATTTTTTAATTTTGGATTAAAAAATAGATCAAATTCAAATAATTTTCTTCTTTTTAATGTTTTATTTTTTATTTTATTTGTTAACTTTTAGATTAGTTTGGTTTCGAAAACATGAGAGCATACATGTTTAATACGAGTGGCATTAATTAGTCCCTATATCGACACTTCAAAAAATTGACGTGTCATGTGTAATATTTACCGACACCTCAACACACCTTACAGCAATGTTTTAAAACCCGACTCGGACCGGTCGGGTCGACCCGAGACTCGGTGACCCGGTGAGTTTCCTGGTCCGAGCAGGTAGTTGGACCGCTTCTGCAGTCAACCCGGATTGGACCGGTTGACCCGGCCGAAACCCGGCGACCCGGGTTAGACCGATTATTCCTTCTTCTTCTTTTGGTAAATTTTGTTTTTTTTTATAAGAACTCTGGAATTAAATCATATTCATATTTTATGATGAATATGATTAAAAGTAAGGTGAAAATATTAAGGTATTTTAGATTAGTGCAGTTCGTTTATGTAATTTAGTTGGATCTTATAATGATCTCATGAAGTTAAGTGGTGATAAACAGTGATGGTCTCATGATCTCATCTCAACGGCGGGCACTTTTTTCTTAGTGTATATTTCATGCATACTATTTGTTATCATGATAACGGTGACACTTTTTTCTTAATGTATATTTCATGCATACTTTTTGTTATCATGATTTAATTTATCTGTATCATGTCAAGCACAAAAGGTGTATTTAACTTATATTGCAATTTTAATCCAATATTAGGATATGGTCTAGAGCTAGAAGCTTAGAAGTATATAATGTTTGCTATCATTGAAAATCAATTTTTTTTTTTTTTGCTCATTGATAGTTTTCTTATGTGAATTTTTATTAATATAAGTAATATTTTTATATTTTTAATATGTGAACAGTAAATCCGGTTGAACCAGTGACCCAGTACCTCGACCGATTCGATGACCGGTCCGAGTTTTAAAACACTTCCTTACAGAGACTCATAAAGGGATTCGAAGATTGCGTTGCATTTTTAATTCCAACTATTAGATTTGTTAGATTACAATTACTATTTTATTGAGTTTAATATAAATATTTGAGATATCTAATGTTTCTTTATAAAATTGATGAGTATTATTAATTTAGCTTATTTTTTTGTTAAATTATTAAATATTAAATATAATATACATCACACAAATTAAAATATTATTTAATATCAAAACGTGTTTTAACGTGTCAAAATCTAATATTTTTTAGAATTAACATATCAGAGTATCGTATCATATCATATATCCTGTATCGATTGAAGATAGATTAGCCTGCAACTCAAACATATATAGTCCAAATCCAGATTCCAGAATGCTTGTTTTATACCACATTTTTGTGGCAAAATTTAAATTTAAGGATAAGATAAGAAAGGCCCTCCAAACCGGGTTATGAATTTGGAGAGAAATAATTTTTTTAATTTCTGTGTTAAGAGATAAAAACCTAAAATAAAAATATTGATTTTTATTCCTGTTCCACCGATTCATTTTCTATAATAGAAAAATAAATCAATTTTATCAAATACAATTGTTAATCATTTATACTCTTTAAATTAAAATAGAAAAAAAAATATAAACACGATCATATACAGTGTACACCCTAAGAATCTTAGGAGCCTTTGCTGTTACCTAAAAATAACCAAACAATTGAAATAAAGTACGTTGTTAGTAGGCCCAAATATAAGAAGTCCATAGAAATGTTGATGGGCTTATAATGTAAAGTACATGTCCGATGGTATATTGGATAGATAGATAGCAAATAGGGTTGGCAAAACGGGGCCAACCCGGCCCGGGCCAGCCCAAACCGTATTTAATCCAAAAAAAATGAGTCGGGTTATGGTTGACTCGAAAAAAAAATGAGCCAGAAAACCCAACCCGACCCGTGTCGGGTTAGGGTTGGCTCGCGAGTTGGCTCAAAAATATGGCTCGTGGGTTGGTTTGAAAAAATAGCTCGCGAGTTGACTCAAAAATTGGTTCGTGGGTTAGCTCGAAAATTGCTCGTGAGTTGGCTCGTTTTCAGCCTTTAAATGACCCTGTAGTATTAATGCACCAGCTATGTGGCTTCCATCAGCTTAAACAAAGGGTTACAAAAGGAGAAATAAAAGCAAAATATTTTAGTTTCGAATCTTCTTCACAACAAATTTGCATCAACATCAAGAAATAATCAGAACCACTTGCTACCAAGTGGGTAAGATATTTGAACCAAACAGAGTCCGCACAGCCTAACAATATAAAAATGGCAGGGATTAAGAAGATTAAGGACTTAGGTTTAGAGAAGGAAGAAAAATGATGACAGCATGTGTGGATTTTGTCCAATTTTGTATATTATATTTCGTATTCTTTTATAAATAAATAATATTAAAAAAAACTCAACCCACGAGCTTGCTCGTTTGACTCGCGAATTGGTTCATTTTTTCACGAGCTGGCTCGGGTTGGCAGCTCATTTTTGCCAACCCAACCAAACTCATTTTTGGCGGGTTGTTGGCTCATTTTTAGCGACCCTAATAGCAAACGGGTATACCAAGACATGCAAGATTGTTTGTTGAGAGATGTTTGCTCCGTGATAAAGATGAATGTTGCAAGGGTTTTATTATCAGCTATTGCTCATTTTGATTAGAAGTTACAATAAACGTAAAAAATATTTTCGTAACTTAGAAGAATATATATACATAGAAATCCTATACGAATTTAATTTCAATTATTGAAGGGACAAAGTATGAAAATCCAAGAAGCCCTTATATGATTTAAAACATTTAGGGCCTGTTTAGAGCACCTGATAAAGAAGATAGGATAGGATAACTTATCATATCATACTTTTATCTCTTGTTTGATGGGTCAATAGGATATGGTTAGCTTATCCTATTGTCTCATTTTATCCTATCTAATACATGATTTCTTATCCTATGCGGGGAGCTGTGTTATGATTCAATAGGATAGGATATCAATATTGGATATCCAATATATTCTCACGCTACCCAATATATCCCACGCTACCCAATATATTTGTATTTATTGCATTATATTTTATTTTTTCTCTCTCCTTTCTCCTTCTACATAATCTTATCAGATTGCTAATCAGGTGCTCATCAAACACATGACATGATATAGGCTTATCAGCCCCATATCATATCCTACCCTTATCAGCCCCATATCATGTCCTACCATTATCATATCATGTCCACCAAACGAGCCCTTAGTGTTGGAATTGTTTTTGGAGATTCACAAAGAATATCATAAACTATTCTTTAACAAACGATCCTTCTTATGTATGTAAAACAATTAGTAGTTGCATAAGCCTAGCCAAGGGGTTTGCATGGTTAGGTTAGGTTCAATTTTCAACACCGATCGAGTCGAACATGAAAAGTGCTTCAATTTGGGAAAATTAAAATGGTTTTGAAAATTGGTTTCGTTCTTGAACCGATTCGAAGAAAATGGTTTGATTTTAAACCAATTCGAAAAGATATGGTGCGATTTGGTTTAATTCATTTGATTTTTTCATATTCCTATAAATGAGTATGGTTAAGTTTGATTCCGTTTTTAGCTCGTATCGAACCAAATTTGTAACGTGATTTGATTCTCGAAAATTAGTTTTAAAAAGTGGTTCGGTTCTTGAACCGATTCAAAGAATATGATTTACTTTTTAAACTAGTTAGACAAATGTGATTTTTTTTAGTGTAGTTCTAATCGATTCATAATTCAATTCGATTCATTTGATTTTTTTTACTCCCCCAACCTATCGAACATTATAGCTTCATAATCATTTTTATTATCACAATAAACATTGAAGTCGGGTTATCGTAATCTTTAACACCATTTTTTTAGGAAAATATATTTCTCATGTTTATCTCATGTAATATATTTCTTAGTGGATCTCACTCACTTTCTATTGTATTCCATGAGATTATTTGTCTCATATAACATGAGAAACAAACTTTCTATTAGGGACCAGATCCATATCCTAACAACCTACCCAACAGAAGATTCAGAGGCTTATCTTAATAGCCAAGCTATAAGGATTTGTTTCGGAGTTGGTTCTAGGAGAGGAAGGAAAGGAAATTGAGAGTTTTAGAAAGTTATTCCCTTGTTTGTGAGTTTAAAAAAATGAGATGAAGGAATTGGATATTTTTACTAAGCTCTCAAAAACCCTCCTACTTCATAAATGTGAATCATTTTTAAATGTGACATTATTAGAAAAGTCTCAAACACCAACAGAATTTATCGACGAAAAATATTTTGTCAAAAATAGTGATGAAATTTTTGATGAAAATCATATACGTCAAAAAAATTCGTCAAAACTAAAGACAAAATTAGAGACGGAACCAGATTTTTCCATAATCAGTGACATAATTTTTTTACAGAAAAAAATTCAGTCAAAATTATTGATAGACTTTAAATTCTGTCAAAACTTTCAACGAAAATATTTTCGTCCAAAATTTTGACGAAACAAATTTCCATCGAAAAGTTTCGACGTAAAACGATTACGTCAAATTTTTTTACGGAAAACATTTTCCTCAAAAATTTTCGCAAAAATTTTCGACGAAAAATATTTCTTTCAAAACTTGGGACTAAAAATATTTCTGTAAAAAAATTTGACGAAATTTTTTTTTTTGTCAAAATTCTTTATGGATTATAAATTTTGTCAAAACTTTTCCCTCAAAATATTTCACAAAAAAACATATTCATCAAAATTTTCAACGAAACACATTTCCATCGAAAAAAATTTACGGAAAAAAATTTCATCAAAATTCTTTACATAATTTAAATTTTGTCGAAAGTTTTCGACAAAAATATTTTCGTTAAATTTTTTGACTAAAAAAAATTTTATCGAAAATTTTCGACGGAAAATATTTCCGTGAAGCTTTTTGATAAAAAAAATTTCCATCAAATTTTCAATAGAACACATTCCTGTCAAAATTTTTTGAGAGAAAATATTTCCGTAAAAAATTGTGACGAAAAATATTTCAAAAAATTTTTTTGAAGGAAAAATTATTCTGTCAAAATTCTTTACAGAATCTAAATTTCGTCGAAAGTTTCAAATGAAACATTTCCCTCAAAATTTTTGACAAAACTATTTTTGTCGAAATTTTTGTCAGAACACATTTCCATCAAAATTTTGAACGGAAAACATTCTGTCAAAATTTTTGACGGAATTCTTTTTTCGTTTAAAACATTTGATGGAGGAAATCATTTTTGTCAAAACTTTTGACGAAAATTAAATTTCGTCGAAAATTTTGATAGAAAATTTATTTTTGTGAAAATTTTTATTGGAGAAAAAATTTCGTCGCTTTTCGACGAAAAGTATTATGACGAAAATATAATTTTGTCAAGAAATTTTCATCGGTTGTAATGTAGAAATTTCTTCGATAATATGATCTTTTTAGTATTGTAAAAAATACATAAATAGTTTTGTTTGAAATTTTAAATTTAATTTAATTTGTAAGATTAATAATTATATTTATTTTAAAAATAAGGTAAAATGGTAAAAATATCTCATTAACCCTCTATTTTTTTTCCTTACCATTTTTTTAACTCTCAATCAAGGAAAGAGAATACCCTCCAATTTTTTTTATTTCCTTCCCCTCCCTCTCCCTTGGATCCCCTTCCTTCCCTCCTCCTCTAAACTCCCAAACAAAGCCTAGAGAATCAATGAATAAGAGTCATATTACAATAGTGATATTAATTAGCTAACAACCTGGAGGTATTCAAGGCCCAGACCCAAGAGGGAAAACATTATAATTAGAAGCTTACACACTTTTTAACCCACTTTATTTTCAGCATCACTGAGCACGTACAATCACGCCTTCACTACATGCCCATTGTTGGTGTGCAGTGATCAGTACATTGACTATATGCCCATACGACCAATGTTATTAAACCCGACTCGATCGGGGTATTAGGTCACTGGTCTGACCGGTGAGTCACAGGTCAGACAGGTTGACTGTGATATATATAAATATGAACATATAAATTTAATTAGATTCTCCATATCTAAAATGAATTAAACAAGGTTCACTAAATAAGCTCAAAAATTACCTAATCATATTTTTACACGTTCATGAAGCACAAATAAATGAAAATGCACGCTATTACTATGTCAATTTAAATTGCAACTCAAAATCTCCATAAGCATACCTCTCACTGATAGTGAGTTCATATTTTTTAAATCCATCTATATTGAAATGACATACGTCACATTCTCTTAATTTATTGTTCCGCAAATTGCTTTAGTATTGGAAGCTAAAATTTGAGGTCATTGTAGAAAAGTATACTAATAAGTAAAATTACAAAAAGTTTTTAAAATGAGGTCTACATTTTTTTTTTGACAAGACGAAACAATTTTGATTTTTTGATTTTTTTTTTATAAAAAATGCATGACCTGATCGGGTCATTAGTTTTGATCGAGTTTGTCCTGGTTCGACTGGGTCCGATGCATGATCGATCTAATACTTAACTTGAACCCATTAGGTTCCGAGTCGGGCCGGGTTTCACAACAGTGCATACGATATCTTTCTTATAAATATCTTTGAATACATACATCTACCATCTATGTGGTAAATATTCACGGTCTATCTGGACCGAAAACTTTCCTTTTTTCTATCTTGTAAAGTTGTAACCTTAGTTTTCTTATTTATTGTAACCTTAGTTTTCTTATTTATCTTCAATGCGTAAATCGATGTATTCAAGAGATGATTAGTAAAATTATTATATAATCAAATAATATAAAAAAACCACTTCAATAATTATTAATTACAAAGTCTATATTTATGTATAGATGGATTATAAATATATATATAATATTGAAGTCAATATATAGATATTGATATAAAATTTTGCATCATTTTATGATATTTTTCTGAAGGACTTCAACTCTAACTTCCTCCAAGTCTATCAACTAGCCTTATCCCGTGCTACCTCCTGGACGTGTCGTGCAAATTCAAAAATTCTTCTTTGGGAATCAACTTGCAATTTCAATTTCCAAAGTCTCCACTTTACATAATGGTTTCAAATTCAATGGTAGTTGCTTCTTCTCTGTATTCACAATCACCTTGTGCACTCTTCGATTCCCAGAAGCTTACTTTGTCCAAAACCTTCTCAAAACAAAGCCGGGCATTTCTTCTCAGCAGCCATAGAAACTTGTCTCTCCCTTACCGTTTGAGTTTGAGTTCTAAAAGGGGTCTTTCTTCTGTTTGTTTCTTCAACGCTAGAGACAAATCTGACACCAAGTTTCACGAAAAGGTACTTGCTTTTACACCCAGTTTCTTCTTCTTCTTCTTCTTTTTATTTATTTGTTTATACTTTTTTTTTTACTTTCCCTGAATTTCAATTCATAATTGTTAGATATATTAATAGTATAGTACTAGTATGCTCATATTCAAGCCCAATTATTTGGGTTCATACGGGGTTGAAGCTTAATAACTTGCATTATCTTTAGTGTTTCCTAAATTGGAGATAATACTAGTGAGCATTTCAAATTAGTGAGCATTCTAAACTTGATATCTTTTGGTGTAATACTTCAAGCACTTCAAATTCTCTCTCAAACTCATTACCTCCAACAATAATTGTCATGGGAATTGTTTGATGCCCTTGAATTTGCATGAGAGTGTTGATTAGATGTTTATAACTTTCTATGCAACATGTGATACGCTAAAAATAAGAAGAAGAAAAAAAAAAAAACAATTTTCAATGTGGGTATCTGGGTTGTGTTTATAGTTAATCCAATAATCATAATTACTATGATAATATGATTCCTTTTGTATGAGTAAATTTGAGTCTACTTCAGTGACACCTATGAGTTAAGAGGTCTTTATGTTGTTTATTTTCGTTTCCAAGATATACGGGAAATAGATTATATAAATTACTTGAATTATTCTCTTTTTTCAGGAATCTGGGTTGCAATGGCCTATTCTCAGGCGATGGGAGGTGCCTTGGGAATGGCAAACAGTTTCATTAACCTCTCTCGCTTGTGGATTGGGGTGTGTTTTGAATAGCTGTTATGATTTCATATCTTGTTTCATATCAAACATGAAATAATGCAAATCAACTTAAGAAAATGTCATGTAGAAACTTATTACCTGTACCATCAATTTATTTAGTTCTTTTACAGGGCTTTTGTATGTTATAATTTTATAAGTTCTTGGTTATGTTGAACCATTAATTTATTCCCAGGCAGTTTTGTGTTGACAGGTTTGGTTGAGGCAACAGCTCTACCATATCTAGGGATTCGACCTGATGTGCTAAGTTTAGATGAGAAGGCAGAGATACTTTTTGTAGACCAGGGGTATGCAATTCCTTTGGACTCTTACCATTGTAATTCTGGAAGTTGGTTGGCAAACTGTAAAACAACTTCCACTTTTTGGTTCTGGTTTGTCCTGGTCTGGTCATTGACTTGTTAAGAATTTGTGATGGTGACATTTTACATTTGCCCAGATCACATGATGCTCGTGGCATTGAGTGATATGCATAAGTTTTTAGGCTGTCATCTACTACCTTATTCTCTGATTATTTTCTTGCTCAAAACTCATCTTTTTGAAATATCTGAATGCTTACTTTATAATATTTTCTTTTAACTTCAGCCATTCTCTTATTAACTAGTTACTCTATGTTGGGAAGTGTGGAGTCAACAAGATCTATTTAGAAACAATAAAAGTATAAAACAACTTTCCACTGTCTGTACCTTATGATTAGTACAATTTTCTTTCTGGTATTAAAGACAAAGTGCATACATTTCTGAGATATATTCTTATTTTCTCTTATTATTATTTTGGCAGCATAACAACTGCTGTTGTACTCGGAATCATATATGGTGTTGCCAACACTTTCCAACCACTCCCTGAAGACTTCTTCAAATATGGTATTATCATTTAAGAACTTTTCAAGTATATCTAGGATACAGGCAAAAGGTTTTATTGTTTATATTAATGACTGGCAGTCTGGCATCATACCTTAAAACTTTTATTAAAATATTAATAATTTAATTGAGTTCACTGGCACTAATACGAATCAGTTTGTGCCTTGATGAACATATATCTTCTCTGTGTAACTGTTGTTGCAACTAGTTGGTTTAAATCTGATTTTAGTCAGATGTTTAATTTCCAATTGGCTTATATCTATGCACTGATGCTTTCCCCATTCAATGGTAAAAACATTGTTTCAGATTTGAGAGAACCTTTCAATCTTCAAAAGGGTTGGCTTTTGTGGGCAGGAGCTGGACTTGTTGGTGCCCTGCTTGCCGTTGCATTGACAGGAGCTGCTTTGTCCTTCTTTAGTGGAGAAACCCCAGAGAGAGAGGTTAATAATTTATTTTTTAAATTTCTCTGACAGATGCAGATGGAATTCTCAGTTTCTATTTGTTGAACTACTTTTGTTGTAATTTGGGAGGAAGCAATTTAGGGTCGGCTGTCTCTCAAATAGCTTAAGTTTTGAATCCACTGATCTTAAATTTTGTATTATAGTACCAACTTGCCATCATGGTATGCATCCTCCTTGCTAACTAGAGGCAAAGCAGATTAGCTTTATCAAATGATGAATTTGAATCAACTATCTAATGTACCTGTTAAGAACCTTGAGGTCACCACTCCAAAAGCTAGCTCAAGGGGTGGGAGTGCCCAAGGCCTTATAAAGGCCATATTAGTTACCCATCCAATCAATGTGGGACTAATATATCTCAACACGCCTCCTCACGCAAGAGCCCTTTAGGCTAGAAGCGTGGAAATTGCACAGGCCCATTTTTGGTTTACCCTTTTGTGCTTTTTTTTATTTTAATTCCACTTTTTAAAGCGGGGGACGGTGAGGCTCTGATACCATGTTAAGAACCTTGAGGTCACCACCCCAAAAGCTAGCTCAAGGGGTGGGAGTGCCCAAGGCCTTATAAAGGCCATATTAGTTACCCATCCAATCAATGTGGGACTATATATCTCAACAGTACCTTTGTAGAACTAATCTGTCTGAATAAACTAGCTTCTAATCTACCTGAAGTGTGAATCAGATTATCTTTTTATGGGTTTTTTAACCTTGTGGATATCTCTTACTAGCTTTTATAAACTGCTTTTCAGACTGATGCTCTTGTTCGCTTGCTTCCATTAATTGGATCTTCAAATGTCAGGTACTTTAAGATATCCCTGTCCCTCCCTTATTTTAATTTGCAGTTGCGGTTGCAATAATGCTTCAATTACAGACATTTTAAACAATTGCTGTAAAATGTGGCATATGCCTGTAGTGACCTCTAAAAGCGCAATATTGTGGCCAAAATTGCAGTTACAGACTGCAATTTAAAATCATAATCCTTCTATCAGTGGGAAATTTTTTTGTCAAAAGTTTCCATCTTGGTTCTGTATCCCAGATTCTCAAGTGATTGATTATTTTTATTTTCATTATAGCACTGCTTGCTTGGTGGGCATCACAGGTGTTCTCGCCCCACTTCTTGAGGAGACAGTATTTCGAGGATTTTTTATGACTTCCCTGACAAAGTGGTATAGCTGCTTTCATGTCTTTTCCTTTCCGTTTGTTTCCCTGTGATTTCTGAATCAAGCATTTTTTCCTTCGCAACTTTTTTTACCCCATATAATAAAATATGTTGGTTAAAGAAACTGCAGCTTGCCTTATAAGTGAGACTTTTTTTTTTTTTGAATTGGATATTAAATGGCTAGATAATTGAAGAGTGGCAGTTTCAACAAGTGCAGCTTCTGCTATGCTGACTAGCTTATCTTTTAACGAAGGAGAAGTTGATTTAGATTGCATAATGAAGTAGCATTGTGCTAGCTAATATTTTATTTTTTCTTCCTGTTTTGTTTCTGACCATTGGTGTCTTTTAACTCGAAATTTAGTTAATCAACTTGGTCAGCTTTATATATGAGATTTTACTAAGATTTTATATAACATACATGGTGCGGAGGGTTGCTCTTGGATAATTTCTAAGGGTCCAACTTGTAGTCCATAAAAGTCCAACTGATGCACTACTTGGTTATACATAAACGTGAGCTTATCAAAATACTATTTATATGAAAGCAATAAAGCATACAGGAGTTTCTAAGATGAGACTGCTATACTATTTTTATGAAAGCATACAGGAGTTTCTTAGAAAACGATATATACACCCAATACAATAAAATCCTGAATAAAACCATATAGTTAATTATTTTCATTTATGCTTGAAATAAGCTTTACATTCTTCATTGGGACCTTCAATTGCGGAAAATTCTTTGCTTTGTGTGTATTGAACCAAAGACCATATATCAGGATTTGAACTTCTCTTATGCCTTTTCATAAAAAATAATCTACATCGGTAAATATTTGTGTGCAAAATTTGTATATTTACAGTTCAGTTGTTCAAGTATGTTATGTGAACTAAGGATTGTTACTGATGCAAATTCTCTCATGCATGATTAATCTCACTGCAGGGTTCCTACACCAGTTGCTGTCATCATTAGTGCTGCTATCTTTGCCCTTGCCCATCTCACTCCTGGAGAATTTCCACAGTTGTTTGTTCTAGGTATTGTGTAAATACAAGATAAAATGATCTTCAGAATGGCAATAAACAATAAAGAAGTTTCTTTTATTACCTTGAACAAGGGGGAAAATGAAAAACCCATTTTCTCTTGAAAGCTGCAATTGTTTCTCCATCTACTGTGAAGAAACTTAACAGAAATTTATGAAATCTCTAGGGACTGCTTTGGGGATTTCATATGCTCAAACTCACAACCTTCTCACTCCCATCACTATCCATGCTTTTTGGAATTCAGGAGTTATTTTACTTCTTACTTTTCTCCAGGTATATTTGTGTGTAACTCTATTGATGTGTTCTTTACAATCGACTTTTTATTCAGTGCTAAGAACGTTTCTTCTCCTGTTTGTATAGCTTCAAGGGTACGATATCAAAGAATTGTTGCAGACAACTTGATGGGAAAATTTTCTCTCCTTAGCATAGATGTGGAGCATGTACAGTACAGAATACAAATCCATTTCTTTGTATAACATGCTCCCTTTCCCTATTGTAAAATATAAGTCAGATTGTTGTTTGAAACTGTGAAGAAATAGAAAATGATTATTTGATCATAGCAGTTGAAATATGCAATGAACTTCAACATTTTCAGCAGGCCTGAATTTTGATAGTGTCTGACATTACCACTCTTTCTTGCTTCCACGTGCTCCCATTAGAGGATATTTAATGGAGTAATGGGTATATTAATTGACTGGGCTTGTGCTTAAAGCTAGCTGCTTCATGTTTATTACTAACATTAAACAAATTAAGTTGGAAACTTACTGAACTTCAATGTGCCTGATGAATTCTTAACTGTTTTAACGCTAGAATCAAACCGTACACATTAGGTATTAAAGAAATAAGCATTAATTTCTGTATTGGTCCAAAAAAAGTAAAAGTAATTGACGTTTTTAAATTTGAGTCCTATCAGATTTTTGTCAAATTAACTATATATATATATATATATATATATATATATATATATATATATATATATGGTAAAATCGGTACGCAAATTTAATTTACAAATGTATATATCCCACGAATCACTCAAAACTAGAAGATCCTGAACATATTGATGTCAGTGCTTGGAGATGTTGAGTAAGCTGAAAGAATGGTAAAATAGGTAAATTTATAGATTTGGAAGAGAAAATTCAAAACAAAGTGTAGTTTTAAATCTTTTATATGTTCCAGTAGAGTTGCCGAGGTTAAAGCAACTTTGCAACAATAATTTGATAGTTATGGTTGTTGTACTAGCTAAGATTAATTTATTTATAGTAACTCATTAGTTTTAAAATAATTATTGTTTAATGTTTTATAGAAATATTACGATATTCATTAAATACTCTTAATTTTTGAGAAATATAATTATATTCTACTAAATTATTCTTTTATTTCATTAATATTTTTCTTTTATTTCACTTAATATTAAGAGATAAAGATAAACTTTAAAATAAATGTCTTCTTATAATTCTAAAATAAATAACAATTTAAAATGAATTAAAAATTCTATAGTAATAATAATAATTTCAAAAATACCTATTTTTTAGTGTTTAATGTTTCTGTTTTTACTGTAATTTTTTTTTACACACTCGCGTAAAAATGAGTAGATCCCATTGTAAAATAAAAAGAGAAAAAATATTAGTGGAACCAATTCACTTTTAATTGAGTGGTGGTAGAGAAATTTTTTCTGCGATAAAAACAAATATATTTTACATTTTTTTTTGGTAAACATATTTTTCATATTTTATTATTGTTATTATTTACCTTTCACGTTCTGTATCATTAACATTATTCTAGCATGCATAAGACTGCTTACTAGATCTTTTTCCCATTAATACATCAAAATTTACGTGGACAATCTCACGAGAAAATGATAATTAAAACACGAAGCAAACCAATTTATTGTTAAGGCACATTCATTTTCGCAACTTCTTTTAAATGAGGCCACAAGTCATGACCATGGGGAAAATCCCTGTTGGCATTAATTTGCTGCTGCAATTCATGAAATTTTACTAATTTGAGTTAGGGCGTATATTGAGAGGTTTGGTGTATTCCGCGAAGAAAGAGGTATAGATGCTTGGTTTGGAGGGATTGTCTTAGTTTTAAACTATGGTTACCCGTTTGGGAAGCAAACCCTAGGTCAAGGAACAGGTAAAGGTGGGTTAGGTTTTTGGGAGCTTCACTAAATTTGGAGTCCCAAGTTTGCCATTTGACTCAACGATCGATCTTCACATTAATTTGTGGTACGGTATTTGTTAGCTGAAAAATATATGAGAAAATTTATTCTGTGTTATTTTAAATGATTGTTTATTTTATTTTTTAAAATTATCTATCATTTTACAAATTTAAAAATGTTGTAGCTATTTTTTTAATTTTATCTTTTCTTATAACACTTCAATTAAGTAAATGAAATAGAGTATTCATGTAATTTAGTTAAATATAATTATATTTATTTTAAAATAAAATTATTTAATGAATTTTTTATTTTTATATAAAATCTTAAATAATAATTATTTTGATAAGAGAAAATATTAGTGTCACTGGGGCCTTGAAGGAAATTTAAACGGTTTTTAAATTCCGTTGATGAAACCTATTTGATCTCACTAAAACACCACAATATTTCTTTTGTATTTTCAAAGCCTACAAAAACAGAGAATTTGGCCTTTCACATGTTCTATTACCAAAACACCACAATAACGTCTTTCACTACAACCTAAACAGACGATACAAATGATATACTACTGTTCATAAGAATATAGAATATAGTGGATGACCATTTGAACTGTAAATATTCAAAACAATGCCATCAGCATTTTATATTTATATCCATGTGTTTTATCAATGAAATTCTTATATTGACATTAATCTAGCCAACTTCCTTAGAATAATGGTCACTACTCTGCCTTTGAATTTAATTTCATAAAAGTTAAATATATATCCAAATACATATTGAATGTACCCAAATATTAGGTTAATTTAGATATATATGAATGAGTTTATTCTGGCAATTGAAAGAGATTGGGGGCTGTAACTAGGGGCGTAAATGGGCTAGGCCAGCTTACAGGGGCCTACGGCCTAGTCTATATTAAGTCAGATTTGATCTAGTATAAGTAGTAAAATAGAATAGGCCTAGGCTTTTAAAAAAAAACTATTTAGAAAACAGGCCATAGGCTTCTTTGTACATGTCGGGCCTATAAGTTTATGGGCCGGCCTATATCATATTATTTATTTAAAATATAATAAATAAAATTTTTATTTAATAATTTTGCATAATAAAATAATATTATTTTAGTTATTCATTTAATTGTTGAATGTTTAATAGGCTTAAACAGGCTAACAGGTCTAGGCCAAGGCTTTTATTTTTTGAATATAGTTCAGACCAAACTTGTAATTTATAGCCTACACAGGCTAATAGGCCAGAGCATATCCAATAGTTTTTACACAGGCTTGGCCTATTTAAGCCAAAGCCCAACTCATTTACACCCCTATTTGTAAGGCATTCTAACGGTTAAGTCAGTTCAATATTCACTATAATTTAAGGAATTTTATTTTTCTCATGTTGCATGAGACAAATTGTCTCATGCAACTAGGGGTGTTCGCGGTCTGGATTGGATCGATTTTGGAAGCAAAAATCATCCGATCTAATCCTTCGGTTTGATCATATAATCATCTATTCGGTTTGAATTTTTTCCAAATCCGATCTGATCCAATCCAATTTTTTCGGTTTGGATTGGATCGGTTTTCGATTTTTTGAAAATCCTAAAATTTATTTCGTAATTATTGTACAAATAACATCTTTTGTATATATTGGCTTTGTAAACAAAAATTTGAAATAAAAAAGCATTAGTCAATTATAATATAGTTTTTTTTTTTTTTTTTTGCAATGAGATATGAAGCTCAACAAAGATAAAATTTTGTTGATGAGATGTGACTAGATTTTTCTTGGGTTTAGATGATGGGTTATAATGGGTCTTGGGTTTATAAATTTTTAGGTTATGATTAAGGAAAGATCCAAGTAGGTAGAGGGAAATTAATATATTGGATCGGTTTGGATTGGATCGGTTTTCATCAACCCAATTCAATTAAAATTTGCGGTTTTTTTTTCCAGTTTTTTGTTTTTCGGTTCGGTCACCGCGGTTTGAATCGGTTTGGATTGATTGATGAACACCCCTACATGCAACACACAAAAAGTGAGTGGGACCCATTAAAAAAAAAACAAAAAACAAAAAGTGGGTATCACCCACTTTTTTGTGTGTTGCATGCAACATAAGAAAATAAAACCCTAATTTAAGTATTCAAAGATAGATAATCTTATTTGAATAGCTCTAGTAGAGATTGCAGCGAGCTGGTGTTATCATTCAATTATTGGTTTCAAGTGATTTTGAGCTAATGATCTCGCTAGCTTCATTTGCCAATTCAACTCAAAAACTTAAAAGCTTAAGTTGTTGGATGAGGTTATATTAATGGTTTTATATATCTCAACATACCCGTTATATTAATGATTTTTATTTCTCAACACGCCCCCTCACACAAGAGCCCACTGGACTTGAAGGGTAGATAATGCACAGGTCTACCTACCTGTACGAAGAAAGAAATTCCACCAAAAGGAAAGTGGGAGGCGGTGAGGATCGAACCCGGTATACCGATATTCTGATATCATGTAAATAATCATTTCACTTCAAAACTTTAAGATGTTGGATGATGTTACATTAATTATTTTATATATCTTGACACAGTAAAATGCCCACGGTGCACGCGTTTACTTCAGAGTTAATAAGTCATGGTTTTTGGATCTTCCTTTGGACTTGGCCTTCATCTCGCAAATACAAGGTCTATATCATATTCTAATATTTCAAGATAAAAAATAATTATACTTTATTTTCCATATAGAAAAATTATAATTTCTTTCATTCAGTAAAATTTCTTCTGACTCTTACCAGCTTAATTTTTACCTTATCAATTAAGGGTTTTCTATATTAAATATTAATTGTCAATTCTTATTTTCTGAAATATATTTTATTTTAGTTGTTCGATATAATTTTCATAACTTTCTTACGTAGATAATTTTGACATTAGATACGTCGGTGGCAGTAAACGAATGGTTTTGTTTTTCTTTTTTTGCTATGATTAATAATATATTCGTGTGAGGGTAAAAGCGGTCCCCTCAACTATATTAGACTTTGATCACACGTCCGTTTGTTGTTATCTAAAATTTGACATTAATAATATATACTGTTTCAACCTGACAAAACCAGTGGAATAGAAGCTCTGGGGAATGGAATAGAAACGGGATTTTCGGATTCTGAGAAGTCTTCAACTTCAAACCATTAATATAATCCTAACTTGGTCTCACTAGAATTCGCTGTTCAATTATATATATTGGCTCTGTTTTGGAATCTGGTTCAGGTCCACGTTTCCAAATGATATTTCAAAGTTTCAAACACAACGCATAAAATATATCATTTTCATTGGAACTTTGCTTTGTCTTGGCTTGTAGCTGATAAAACTAAATCCTTCATGAGATTAATATATATATGTTGAAAGGGTAATTAAATATAAGATCATAATCCCCATAAGCTGCTACTTTGGAGGTTTATTGAGATTCCATCTTCTGGGTTATAATTAACAAATCACACACACACACACAAAAATGGTTCTATAAGGTGAAAGAAATAATGTATAGTACTTTGCTCTCATGAAAATCATAAAATCTCTTTTCTCTTCTTCACTTATTAATGACTTCGATTTCTTCCTTGGTAGTTGTACTGTTTTGAAGAGCCTTGCCTTTTGCTTCTTCTGTATATGAACCAAACCTCAAACCTACGTGATCCTCGAAAAACACATACTTCTTTTAAGAGTCACCAGAAAAGGTGGCTGAACCTTCGGAGGCAGATCCCTTCTCAGGAAGCATATATTGGCTTCACATTGAGTGAACTTCACTCTCAGCTTGCTCTTCTTTGTCTTCCAATCTCTTTGAAAAGCAGCTTCCACTCTCTGCTTGTTTCTGTGTGTTTATTATTATTTTTTTTTAACTTGTTTTGGTTAAAATCTTGAGGAGCCACAACAAGGGTCTTTATCTCTCTCTCTTTCTTTCTTTTATTGAAGAAAATTAAGGTTAGGTTTTGCTTCTAGAAAAGAAAAAAAAAAAAGGGTTAAGATATGGAGGAGAGAAATGATACTGAGAAACTTGATGAGGTTATGCTACCAGGGTTCAGGTTTCATCCAACTGACGAGGAGCTTGTTGGATTTTACCTAAAGAGAAAGATTCAGCAAAGGTCTCTGTCTATTGAGCTCATCAAGCAGCTTGATATCTATAAGTATGATCCTTGGGATCTTCCAAGTAAGACATTACCCAAACCTGCTAATTGGTTCATTTATAAACTATAGCCTAGCTAGCTGCTTCATATATTTAAGCACCTTTTTTTTTAAGGGGTCTATGACTGATGGTATCTAACAAATCATTTATATGCTTCTAATTAATGTGTGTAGAGTTGGCTACTACAGGGGAGAAAGAGTGGTATTTCTACTGTCCCAGAGACAGAAAGTATAGAAACAGTGCAAGGCCTAATAGGGTAACAAGTGCTGGTTTCTGGAAAGCTACAGGGACTGACAGGCCTATATATTCCTCAGAGGGTTCAAAGTGTATTGGCTTGAAGAAATCCTTAGTGTTCTACAAAGGTAGAGCTGCCAAAGGTGTCAAAACTGACTGGATGATGCATGAGTTCAGATTACCTTCTCTCACTGTCTCATCATCATCATCATCATCCCCTAAGAAGTACATAGACAAGACGACCATTCCTGCTAATGTGAGTAAAACATCTCAAAGCTCTATTTTCTCAGCAAAGTTATCATTTTTTAAGTGTCTGTAAGAAGGGAATGGATTTAAGTTTATATAAAAATATTTCAACTATCAAGATTAATCAATATGTGACATAAGTTCATATAAAAATATCTTAATTATCAAGATACAAATTAAGGGAGATAAAAGAATATAGAGCAAAGTTAATTTTGGATCCCTAACAAAAAAAATACGATCTCCACTTTAGTTCTTTACAAAAAAAAATTAGTCTGATGGTCCCTATGAAATTCAAAGCGGATCCATTAATTTTAGTTTTTTTAAGAAATTAATATGAGTCTTTTTTGAATTTGTGAGAGACCACGATTTCAACTAAAGTGGTTCACTTTGAATTTCTTAGGAAACTTGTGACTAATTTTTTTTTTTGTAAGGGACGAAGGTGGAATGTATTTTTTGTTAGGGACTCATAATGGACATTACTTGAGAATATACTAAGACCAAGGGTAAAAAAAATAAATTGATTTGTATTTGAATAGTTGAGATTCTCTGAGCTCATGCAGAGGATTCCCTCCTTATCATTTATGGGAAAAACATGTATAATGTTTCATAAAAAAAATTTATCTTCATCATTTTTAAAATAAAAAAAGAAAAAAAAAATGTATCACAAGTATCGATGGTCAGGTGGAGAAATTGTATTTTTCCATCAGCATGAGACTAACAATGGCCATCATTTATTTACTTTCTAATTGTTAACTTGTTTTTGAACTTGCAGGAATCTTGGGCAATCTGCAGGATATTCAAGAAAACCAATGCTACAGCTCAAAGAGCTCTCTCTCACACTTGGGTTTCTTCCTTACCTGAAACGATAACAACCTCTGATATGATAACCAATGATCGAGAAAGCAACCAATTTTATTCAGCAAACATGCCATTGACAAAGAAAACTAGCTTAGGTAGCCAGTTTTGTACTGTTAGACACAATGACGACACACAACACTTAACCACTACTAGTAGTACTCTTTGTCCATTAGATGTTGCCTCTTATATTAAACCCCTTATTAATCCATTGTTTTACAAACCCTTTGATCGGTTACCCATTTCAAATGGAGACCTTACCAATGGATTATTATTCTCATCTCCTCTTGAAACATCTACAACTAGTGCTAAATCTTCAATGGATGTTTCTTCCTTAGCGCTATTGAGTATGTCATCTTCTGTGCTTGGAGATTTTAGTGAGACCACTGAGGGAACAACCACAAACTTCGGCAGTGGGTTACAAGAGCACAATAATGGCTACACAATACCATTATTACGTGAGATGCAAGGGACCATTGGCAACCAGCAAGATGAAAATGTATTGGTAATGATTCCTAATGTGAATGTGCCTCGTGTTGATGAGCAACATTTGGAGACAGTACGATTTCCATTCGGTATGCCTTTCAATATTGGCGATGGATGGAAGTCAAGTGTGCTTTTGGATACTTCAACTTGTCCTTGTGATGCACCCTCTTGTTATTCCTCAACCAATTAAGTGTTATACTTAGTCAAGTTTATATAAATTAGAAGCCATTGTTTTTATAGCTTCTAATACGCAGGGACAAGCTAGAGTAAGGTCTGACTTTTTCTTTACTTGGATTTCTGTTCAATTTACATGCATGTAGAATCTTTTGTAAGGACTTTGAACATTTCGTAACAAATGTTTTTGGAAGAATGTTGTTGAAGTTTCAAAACAAAATGAAAAGAACACAAAGAAAATGACACGCGGATACTTTCATGAGAGAGATCTAATTATTTTTTCTTTTTTTCTTTTTCTTTTTTATTCCATGATCTAATCATGTCCTCCCCAGTATCTCACGCCCTAGGCAGGGAAAGAAGTGTGTACAAATATAAAATTAATTCCGAGTTGAGTTTGGTGTGACAATTATCCAACTCTGATTCCAAATGTGTAAGTGATTTTAAAGTATTTCGTGTCCTATGTAATGACTTGGTATACTCTAAGATGCATAATGAACAATTAAAATGATGTAATTATATGCATTATCATGTACGGTTAACAAAACTTCAAAATTTGGCCAGTCTTATAAAAAAATTTATGGCTTGCTTATACACTCGACGATTTTTTTACGGTAATCGACCATTTTTTTCCGTTAATCAACGAAGAAACAGAAATTTTGAGACTTTGGTCGAACTTTTATTTAGAGACAGAAACAGGATTTCAGTCTTGAACTTATTTAAAATGATATGCGTCTTCTCCAAATTCATGAACTATTGTTTTCAATTATATATAAAAGCATAATCAGACTTTAAATATTCTTCAAAAATCAGAATAATCAACATCTTTGTATTTCCTCATTCAACGACATATTCCACCTTAGCTCAGCATCGAGAACAGAAACCTCCCTAGCAGCTGTAATTACTCCCTATTCCCCTATATGCGTGTCTCTATTTTCCTTAACCCTAACAATTGAAAGCAACTAAGCAACGTATGTGGATTGAGCATACTGTTTACGGTATACAAAGATCTAGATATTGACTATTTTGATTTTTTTGGGAAATAATCTTACTTCGAAACTTACATTCGTTTAAAATGATATTCATCCCTAGAGCGATAGGAAAACAAAGAGCACGATACTAACTTTGAAAGACATGTTCAATGATTTTATTTTGAAATAATTAAGGTGGAAGTTGTATATTTACCTACGAAATGAATTCTCTAACGTGTTATTTAATACGATTAAATCATGTGTGACTTTCTTCTAAATAGGTTACATTATGCTAGAATAATTTCACTTTGATAAGCCTTATTAAACTAACAAATTACATTACGTGATCCGGAAGTACACTATGTACTTCCAGAAGTACATAGTATAATTTGTAAAAATTTATAAAAAAAAAATTGTAAAGGAATCTTTCCCTTATATATAGGAGAAGGTTATATTTATAAATTTTTTACGCTATGTACTCATGGAAGTACACTAGGTTATACTATGTACTCCCGGGAGTACATAGTATAATTTGCAAAAATTTAGTTGATTCTATTTTTATCTAACAGTTCTGATTTATTAGATATTTGAGCTGTTAGACACAAGCAAATCAATTACCAATATTTGGTATAATCTGGTCTAGCCTGTTTAAACTATCATACATTTTATGCTGATCAAGAATTTTAAAAAATAAAATAAAATAAAATTATTTTATTGTTTAAAAATTATAAATAATTTTATATAAAATATATCATATGATATAAGTTGATTTAGAGGCCAAACCTTTTAAAAGTATGCTAAATTTTATTTTTAAATGACTTTTTATTAGGCCTAAATTTAGTCTATATTTTAAATATACCAAATCTACTTTTGTAACCATGTTCTATTTCACTGATATAATTGTGAAAGGTTAAATGAAGATGTGCTATTCAAAAATTACCTTTCCTTCGTCCTTTTCTATTTTCCGTAAATAGTACTAGCCTAGTCCCCTAAATGTGATGGAGTAATACATTGAATAAATTTTGCAGCGCTGAGTATAGCACTCCAATGGTGGAATAAATTTTTTTAGTATAGCACTCCTAAAATTCGAAACTTAACTCACTTAAGTACATTTATTTAATTTAGCTTTACAACAAAAGTCTTATATATTTCTAATTTTAATAAAAAAATTAAAAATTTACCCTGAGTACACGTGAAATGCTGCTCATTCGGGAAGAGATCAGTTACAAGTTGGGGAAAAATTTGTCTTTTATCCCCTTTCAAATTTTGTTAGAAATTTAACGTTTTAGGATCGCAACAAGTAGAGTTTACATGCTTACAAAATCTTATTCAACTAAAGATATGAATGACATTATGTTCTCTAAACCTATTTTTGGAGAGAAATATTTTCTTATTTATGTGTTTAGGGAGAAAAAAAAAAAAAAAAAGTGTTTGATAATACAATTTATTTCCATCCCTGGAGAGAGAAAAAGAGAGATTCATTTGTTCCATCAACATTCTTATCGTATATACAAGTGCACTACCTTAAAATCAAAGGATTAACTGGTTGGCCTTCAAGAACAAATTCATTCCTTCCCTTCCAAATTGCCCAACAAATATTGCCCACAAGAGCAGATACTTTATTGGCATTCTTCGGATATACCCTTTTAATCTCCTCGAGTTTCTGGCAAAGCCAAAGTTGAAAGCTTTGAACTGAATTGACATCAATACTCCACTGGAAATCACTTCCAAACCAAAGGGGTCTAGTCCATGGGCAAAACAGGAACACATGTTCAACAGTTTCAGGTTCTGTTCCACAAACGGGACAGAGTGGGCTATTCACAAGCTTCCCCTTGAAAAGATATTCATAAGTTGGCAAAGCATTTTGACAAATAATCCACATTAGCATTTTAACATTTGGAGCAGCTTCAATGCTGCTAATCGCCAACCATAAACTGTGTGACACAGCATGATAGCCACTTCTAACTTGATGCTGCTCTACATGTTGTGCCTCACAAATTTCCATGCCTTCTGATCCACATCTTCTTTTGGGTAATGGTTGAAAATTTTGGTCCAAATCAGGCTTGGAAAAATCGCTATATGCTCTCTTTGGAGACTTTGGATTCGTAAACCGGACATCCTCCATGCATGTTGTTTGCTTGTACACATGAGCCCCCATCCATTTTATGATTCCTTTTTTGACTTTACATGTGTGTGGAGAATCATTTTTACTTGGTCCCACATATGAAACTTCAACATGGTTCCACCCGTCCATAACATACACACTTTCCAATTCACCATTGTAGGATTTGAGCTGTATATCGGACAAAAATACATGGTATGTTACTAGTTTTGATTGCACAGTGAAATGGCAATGCAGCTTTTGAATGCCATTGATGAGCAAGTGGAACCTTGAACTGAGGAAACTACCCTGCTTGTCCAAAACTCCAACAACGACAGCTAGAGCCATCCTTGGGAATTTGTTACGAAACCAGAAAGAAAGGGATGATCCATTAGTACAATGATCGAACCATTCTGGTATCCATAATCCCGGAAGAGAAAAATCAGTGCTTCCACCCTCATGTAATCTCTGTTAGCCACAATAAATAATACAAAAGCATAATGAGCTTTAGCAGTTAGCAGCAGCATATAGATGATAATTGTGTTTGTGAGATTAATAAAAAGTAAGAAACCTTTACCTGACTCAATAACATGCTTTGAGATTCATGAGTTAATGATATGCAATTTATTGCCGAGAGATATTTTATCTTTGGAGGAACCACTCTGATTTCTTGAAGCTCCTTGCAATTATCCAAAACTAGATTCTTCAGAAAGAGACATTCACTGATGCATTCAGGAAGGATTTTGAAAGGACTGCAACTTAGGTCCAAGAATTCTACATTGGGGAAGCAGGTAGGTGTCAAGTTGCAGGAGTTTAATCTTTCTTGTTCTTCACCTTTGCCAAGGATCAAATTTGCATACCGTCCACATTTTACAGCTGTCAATCTCTCAAGTTTTGGTAACAACAGAATACTTCTTGGGATTTGATGAAGCATCTTGCACTTGTCCAGCACTAAAGATTTAAGCCCAATGAGTTTTCTGAATGAAAATGGCAATTCTTTTATAGCAGTTCCACACAAATCAATGTTTTTTATATGTATCATTTCTTCTAATATATTTGGCAAACTGTGGAGACTAGAGCATTTTCTGAGAGACAGATATTCAAGATTTGTTAACTTGAAGCTGTGGGGAAGAATCCTCAGATTGGTGCATCCAATAGCAGTCAACCATGTAAGTTTATCAAGAAACCCAATGGAATCATGAACTTCTATTAAATTCTTGCAGTTATCAAGGCACAACTTCATTAAATTTGGAGCTCCAGACATGTCAGGTACCTTTTTTATGAATTTGCAACCTCTTAAAACCATTTCACTCAAAGACTCGAACTTCTGCTAATCAAAAAAAAAAAAATTGGTAATGAGAATTCCCAAGTGCAGTTTGTAAATGTACAAGACATACAAAACATTTCGAGATAGATATCAATTGAACATACCATAAGTTCAAGTAGTTTGTCCAATCTATTGCAACTCATAGACAAGTCTAGCATGACAAGTCTCCTTGGATCAAACTCAAGTGGCAGAGATGATGAAGGATATCCCTGCCATTTTAGCACTCTCAAACTGTTTGGGAGATATTCAGGGCCTCTAGAAAAGTGAGCATTTTCAATGGTAAGTATTTTGAGGTTTTTCATCTTCTTCAGCTCACTTCCATTCCACCGAACTTCCTTATTCTTTGGCAAGTGAAGCATGACTACTTCGATTGCTTCGGTTCCCTTTTAAGCCAAAATAATAAGTTAACAACA
Source organism: Gastrolobium bilobum (assembly GCF_033153095.1). Taxonomy (NCBI): domain Eukaryota; kingdom Viridiplantae; phylum Streptophyta; class Magnoliopsida; order Fabales; family Fabaceae; genus Gastrolobium; species Gastrolobium bilobum. The sequence goes on from NW_026896913.1 coordinate 224,361, forward strand.
ATTCAACTTATATATTTAATCTGTTAGTAATGTCATGTACATATTTAGAGAAGTTTCCAAGCCATAAAGCAGATTATCCAAATGTTAATAATTTTTGTAAACACAAATTTGAAAAGGAAGCTAAGAATTATGTCCTGAAGAACATATTTGTCAAAAGAGTTTCATCTAAGTGCAGAAAGAAAAACATAGGTGTCATGTGCACATACCTTATCATTTTCTAAAACATCTAGAATATCCTCGGAACACCATAGTCTACTACGTTTGCCAGGTTCTGATGGTGATTCCTGCCGAACAATTTCTCTGCCCATGTCCTCTACCAAGTTATGCATTCTCACAAAACCATGTTGATCAATCTTTATGAGAGATTTATCAATCAGCACTCGAATAACATATACTGGGGAGAAGCCACGACCTTGTAGCAATACACTGATGACATCTTTCAAATTGCAACCTTTAAAGAAACAAGCTATATCAAGGAAAACTTCCTTCTCATTTCCTTTCAAACCATCATAGCTTACTTTTAGTGTTTTCTGAATATCTTCATCTGGAATTTTTTCATAGGTATCTAACGCAGCATTCCATTCTGACATTGTTTTACCAATTAAGTTAGAACCTATTATCTCTAAAGCCAACGGAAGACCATTGGAATAAAGTATTGCACGCTTTGAGATATCAATGTAACTTGGATCAACCTCGTTATTTTTGAAAGCATGCCAACTAAACAACTCGAGAGTTTCTTTGTGATTTAAACCTTTTGCCTCATATGTTCTTTCAACACCATGAACATGTAGCAAATGCTTATCCCTTGTTGTGATAATGATTTTGCTACCATAACCAAACCAAGAAACATCTCCAGCAAGTGCTTTTAATTGCTCCATATTATCAACATCATCAAGAATCAAAAGAACTTTCTTTCTCTGAAGCTTCCTTTTCATTACTTCCATTCCCCTATTAATACTCCCCAACTTGATACTCTTCTCCCCAACTATTTCAGAGAGTACTGTCTCCTGAAGTTGTACTAAACCATACTTCATAGAATTTTCTCTGATGTCAGCAAGAAAACAATGACCATCAAATTGATCAGCAATGAAATTATACACTGCACATGCAATTGTTGTTTTGCCTATCCCCCCAATTCCAAAAATCCCCACCATGCTAAATCCTTGATTGGATCCAACTTCTAAACATGAGTTTACCTCTTGCACTCTAGACTTCAATCCAATTGGATACTTAGCCACATGTAAAGGGTTACGATTTATCTTTTTGGACACCTCTTCAATGATCCTCCGAATAAATTCATATTCGTACCTACCCAAATACAATATCCATATCAAGTTAAATCAAATGCATCATCATATTCATGCCCAGTTTCATTCACAAATTCAAATCTCAATATATCTTTATAAATAATTGATTTTGTTCCTTGGTTTTTCTAAATTTATGTTGAAATTTATCAGCAAAAAACAACAAAATCAATTTATGTAAAAGTCAAAAGTGGAGTACCCGTGTTTGAATTTGAAATGCCAACCAGACAAATTAGCTGCTTCTTGTAAAGCTAATTTCCACTTGTGCACCTTGTCCTTGTCATTCCTGAATCTTTCTTCAAGCTTAGCCAATGCTTTTCCATAAGAACCCTTTTGATGCCGAACATAACATGGACTCACTCCATAAAAAATTGGCAAAACCCATCGACCCTTTTTCATGATGCAGTCAAGGATTTTGACAAGTTCTTCAAGACAATAAGCAGAGGAAGCATAGTTTTTGGAGAAAACAATAATTGCTATTCTAGATTGCTGAATTGCTTTGAAAAGAGCTGGTGCAATTTCTTCCCCTCTTGTAAGGTCCTCATCATCTATGAAGGTGTGGATTCCCCTGTCACAAAGAGATTTATAAAGGTTGCCAGTGAAGCCACTTCGAGTATCATCGCCTCTAAAACTGAGGAACACATCATAAGTCCATCTAGAGGTGGAAGAAGAAGAAGAAGAAGAAGAAGAAGAAGAGGAACATGATCCATGTGTCATCATAATCACTGTAACGAACCTTGAAAGGGGAGGTAGACACTGAAATGAGTTTCAAACACTATGTGAAGACCACAAATTTGATGGTAATATGCAATGGAACCAGTTACTGGATTTGACCTATTGACTTCAGCCATTAATTTATTGAATACATACAATTTCAAGAGAGTTCAGCAATTATTCAATTAATTTATTGTTTAGTAGTAAGGGAAAAAGTATGTGCTTTCACTCCCACGAGGTGAGCGTTCCATATTTTTATTTTTTGTCTTTTTGTTTTTTTAACTAGAAATGATATAATTTGTATCATTTAAAATGACGCATATTTTTTTAAGATTAAATCAAGGATTTAACTTACTTTGCTATCAAGCTTTTTATTTCAATTTTTTTTGTCAAAAAATATATATATTTTGACGGAGGAGGGATATTCTTACTATAAAATTTTTTTTACTACTAACTCATTATCTATCTAATCACCGTTGAATCAGCATTTTCTCTCTCTTTATAAACATTTCAGCATTCTCTCTCTTTTGATCCAATGGTGTTTAGATTGATAGTGGGTTGGTAGTGAATTTTTTTAGGTAGTAAGAACATCTCTTCTTATTTTAATATTAGAATAAGATGTGGGATATTCTTACTACCAAATATTCCTACTACCTATATAATATAACTATGTATTATTGGTAGTACATCAAAAGTTGTTTTTCTTTTCTCTTTCTTTATAAACTTTTAGATTATCGAACTAGTAAAACTTCTTATCAGTCCAATAAATATTGGGCTGAGTTTGATCACACACAGTTAAACATGAAGGATTTTGATGAAGAGAAAGAGAGATAACAAGTTAGCTTGTCGAGATGTTGGGATGCTTGGCGAGATGGTTGATCAGCACTTTGCTTATCTGGGCAGTTTGTGAGCGACTGGGTACCTATAAGACACTCTGATGATCAAGTCAGTTCAGTATTCAAAAAGGTTCAAATATTCAAAATATCATGAGCTAAATGCTTCTGTATTTATAGTATTGAGCACCTTGTTTCATATCACCTTTCATAAGACGGTGTTCACTTTCATTCTCGATAATAATGATTCCTTTCAGGTAAAGTTACATTGGCTTGCTAGTCAAGTAAGCGAGATCCTACACCTTCTACGTGAAATGAGTTACCTTTGCAATGAAGTCACAGGGAATCTTTGGGTCATTTGCACCTTTATGAGATTAGGCCTCTATTTCGCATGTAATGAGTCCATATCAACTCCTTTAATCTATACAATACAAGGGTGTGAAAATATGTTAAACTTAATACTTCAGATCGAATAATTTGAACAAAATATAAGAGATAAGTTAACAAAATATATGAGATAAGCCTTCAAAGTTAAAGAAAAAAATATTTTAGTTTTATTAATTTGAGTCCGATTTGGTCTATTAAAAGTATTATATTTCCCTTTTGAACTTTATCTAAATGTTGTTTTAAAATTAGCATTCATATATCTTAAATAATAATTAATTTTAAATATTTTAATACAAGTTAATCAAAAAAAAAATATTGGTAATTAACATTTTAAACTATATTTATATAAATAAATAAATAAATAAAATGTGAGCCAATAAGCTAGCTCAAATAACCTGCAATCTGCAGGGCCCCATTGACTTGACCCGCACTGGGCTGGATCAATCCAAGTTAACACCCTTCTTAATGATTCGATACTAAATTGAAGTTTAACTAGGTTCAAACGGAACAACCTTAGGAGTAATCAGATCACGGTTTAATCAATGCAACCAGCGGATCCGGTTTTGTTTTTAAAATATTGTTCTTTCTGCTCAAATTTGTGTTGCCATTTGCTGCTAACTACCTTTGTATATATTCATGTAGTAAGATTAAAGCTTCATTTGGTGAACATGATAGGATAAATTGGTTGGATAATGGTAGAATAGAATATGAGTATAATAGGCTCATATTTTATCCCGTGTTTGATGTGAACTAGATAAAAATAATAGTATTCTATTATGTGTTTAGTGTGAATCAGATTGCGTCAAGATATGCTTTAAATAGACAATAATGCCCATAATGATAGAAAATATCATTGTTCTCTCTATCGATCCTTGAAACTGTTGGATTATTTCTCCAAATTCCAATGCATGGAAGAATGACAAGCTTCATGGGAAAATGAAAGGATTTCATGGGATAACGAAGAGTTATATTGAAATCCTCCCCATTAAATGAAGAAGAATCTAGTGCATTGAAGATATCCCTCCTAGCCATCTATAAATAGAAGAAGAGATGAGATCAACAAAATGATGTTAAGAAATCTTCCATGAGAGAAAGAACCTGACTGAATACCCGCGGTATTCTCCCATATTCTCGAGAAACTGAATTTTTTTAAATTTTTAATTTTCGGATATTATCGTAAACTGAATGTAAAAATCATATTTCTGAAAAAATTTCCTCTACCAAACGCCCCTTGGGAGAAGTTTGAGTGAGACATCTCTAGGGAAGTTTGAATTCCACCATTGTAGGTGATGTTTGATTATTTGAGAGTACCTCTAAAGAGATGTTTCAGAGTTAGACCTCTTTAGGGACGTTTAATATTACCACCATACTTGTGAAACTTGATTGTATCTCTAGTGAGAGACTAGAGAAGTTTGACTGTTGTAACATTATTCTTATAGTGGAAGTTTGATTCTGGACTAGTGTCCCGCGAATTTTTACTTTTTTATATTGGAGAAGGTTTTCCCACGTTAAACAAATTGTCTATGTTCTTCTTTATCTCTCTCCTCTTGTATTTTGCTATTTCGCTTCAACAATCGACTGGAAGGTCCACCTTGGACCCAACAGAAACATATGAACACATCTCTCATCTGATGAACATTCACCAGATCCAACACCTACCTACCACAACTCTTGATTTCCCTTCCCTCTCTGAAAAGGGGAATGCAATTCATAGTTCTTGTTTTTTTTTTTTTTTTTTTTTTTTTGAAACAGAAGAAAATAGTAAGACAAACAGATACAAATTGTACTAATTGTAGCGCGTACATGGGTGTCCAACCCATTATGTCTTTCTGAATTAAAGGCCAGCAATTAGGGGGAGGTTCCTCCCATATCCTTTGCACCCAAGAACAATCCCTAATAATATGAATGCTGGTTTCTAGTTCTTCTTGGCAGAGGGCAGTTCTTGTTTAAATAAAGCATGTAACGGCAATTAGGCCGTTCTCCTCTGCCACTCTTTTCCATTTTTCAACACATCCGATACGTTCAGTCTTCTAGCTGAGTGACAAAGATAGTTCCGCCTAATATTAGCGTATAATTCTTTCTTCTTTTTTTTGGTTCTTGCAATGATACAAAAAATCAAACACAGCTTTTAAGCCGACGCATCAGCACCAATCGCTCAATTGTATATGCTATGCTCATGAACTATTGAGGTCCTTTTTACAAGAAAAAGCCAAATTTAATTTTAGCGTAGAATTATATATTTCATTAATTACGTGGCTATTTACCAAATTAGAACTACATCTTCATCAATACCAACCTAAGATTTTTATCGCTTATCAAGGGTATATAGCTCAACCTAAGCCATGCCACACTTATATTTAGTAAAATAAAACAGGTTTTTCAAACTTATATTTAATAAAATAAAACAGGTTTTTCAAACATTAGTTCCAATAGGAGGTATGAAACCAACTAAAAAACCACCCGAAAAATTGCAGTAAGGATGCAAATATGTCGCGACTGCAATAAGATTACGAGCAGAATACCAATAAACTAACAGAAAAACAAGAGGAAATCAATAATCCATCAAGAGAAAATTGGTACAAACAAAACTGTATCATAATGGAGATGTCGACAAAGTTAGGAGTTAACTGAAGCAAAATAAGAACAAAATTAACATGGGAATAGCACTAATAAATTTCACACTTTACTCTAATCACGCAAACCTAAAAGTACTCCAAAAAGCTCATTATCTCTTTTCTTGAAACTCAGGCCTTCGAAGCTTGCTTTTCCTTTGCCTTCTGGATCTTCAAGACCTTTTTCACAATCTTTTGCTCTTCAACCAAAAAAGCTCGAATAATTCTACAGAACCAGAGACATAATTAAACAAGGTACTCTAACAATTTACATAATGAAAATCAAACAACCTATGGACCAAGAAGTTGAGCAGAACAAACCTTTCTCTAACAGCACCTCCAGACAAAACTCCACCATATGCACGGTTCACAGTCCTCCTGTTTCTAGGCAACCTTGATCTCTTGTATTCTGCTGGCCTTAAATGTGGAATCTGCAATTTTCAAGCATTAATAACTATTGTATCCTAATAACTTGAATCATTGATACAAAATTTGACAACCAGCATAAAAATATGGCCCAAGTAATGCAAAAGCTACAACTAGTTCAAAAACATCCCACACAGCTTAAGCATATTTAAATAGAACAATCCCGGATGAAAATTATTACGGCGGGGCAATCAAAGGCACACCTACGGCAACAAGGCAAGGCTCTAGGAGATAAAATAGTCTCTGAAAGACCACCATCTAACTTGCTAACTGTGAAGCTAAAGGGGGTAAATAGTCAGAACATTTGTTAGACTCTGGGTTATGGCTTTGTCAATCGAACATCAAAATCTTTTCTTTTCTTTTTCGGTAAATGAACATCAAAACCTTTAATACTGACTATGAATGAAATGCTTGAGTAGTTAATTTATACTGGAAACCAATGCAAAATAATACTGTTTTGTTTTTCTCATATTAACACCTTTCTTTAGTAAGGCATGTGCTTTTTTGGTGCTTCCCCCTCAAGGCATTAAAACACCCTATCATCCTAAGGGCACCTTTCACCTTTAACTACCTCTATACAAAAATATCAGCATAACTGCATTAGAAATTCACTCTATGTTGACGAGTCATGCTGAGATGGCCTACCAACCAAAAATTAAATCTACCCACTAACAACATAAAAAAAATTCTAAAAACCAATTACGAAAAATAATAAGCGCAAGCATGCAAACAAGCTTTCATAAGAATATATACTTTTCGTATACTCTCACTAATTCACTCAAGTGAATCATGTGTTGTTGATTTTTAGCTAAACAGAAGCCAAGACATACGTGAAGTAGCATTGAAGGGGGCAAACAAAACCGATCAAACTCAAAGAAGTGTGTGGCACAAATCAACTTTTAATCTCAAATTTTGAATAAGGTAGTGCACACAAACTTTATCTCTACCAGTTCCACATAGAACAGTTTTACAGGACATTTTACCCTGAAGCATCTAAATTCTAAACCATTATGAACAATTGCAATTCCATTTTGTCCATAGTCCACCAGTCACATACAGAACTTGTTTTCTTCTTCTTTTGGACACAAAATCAGTACTACAGTTTATTAAGCAACTAATTGGTAAAGCAAATAAAGTATATTCAAGAAGATCCTAATAAACTAGGAAGATCACATATTATGGTGAATCCTAATAATAATAATAATGATAATAAAAAGAGAAATCAAAATGAGAAGAAAATGCATACCCCCTGAATCCTCTTTCCAGTAACAGGGCACTTGGGTCCACTGGCCCTCTTCTTAGTGGTCTGATAAACGAGCTTGCCACCTGCATTATCCAACACGAATCAAAAAATAAAAAACATAGCTTTACAATCTATGCGTAAAACGACGCGTCGGAATCATTAATAAACGACGATATGAAGCAAGTTTACCAGGGGTTTTAACAACCCTGTGCTGGTTGGATTTGGTGGCATAGCTGTGACGCTTGCGATACGTAAGACGCTGCACCATCTTCGTCGATCAGCTTCTGCTTCTTCCAAATCCTAGGGTTTTCCACCACCAGCAAAGAAGAAAGTCTGTTGTATGCGCTGAGGTATTAAAAAGAGGGTTTGGGCTTGCCCTAAATCTAAGGGTGGTAAGAACATCATCGCGATATCATTAATTATAATTGGACGGCCATGAATCTGACACGTGTTCATATTTTGAAACTTGTGTTATATAACTTTTTCTCTTAAGGAGATTGTTTAAATTTATATTTTTTTTTGTAAATAATAAGTTGCTACTTAAATTATGATTTTTTTTAGAGGAGATTATATTTACTAATTTTTTTTACTATTTCTTATTATCAAATTTTAATCGTTGATTTTTGTCAATCTAACGATTATAATATATTGAGTCTCACTTATTAATTTCAAATAAATTATAATCGTTAAATTGACAAAAATCAATAGTTGAAATTTAGTAATAAGAAATAATAATAAAAAAAGCGTAAATACCATTTTTGGTTCTCAGCAAATCTCACGATGCCCACTTTCCCTAGCAAATATAAAGGCCCATTGTGATCTCTAAAAAATTCAAAATGGACCCATTTAGTTGAAATCGTAGTCCCTCACAAATTCAAAAAAGACCCCATATTAATCCCTAAGGCCGTAAGCTCATTTTCACAAGGCTTGGCCTATAAGCCTACAGGCCGGCCTATATTGTACTATTTATTTTAAATAAAATAAAATAGAATAAGTATGACTTGAAAAAAAACAAAACATATTAATTTAAATAATTGTAATTATTTATAACTTAATTATATTTGATTATATTTTAATAGAGATATGACTTTATTTCTTATGTAGGAGGAACCAACATCTCAGCATGTTATATTGTGTATATGAATATTTTAAAAGATTTTTGGGAGATGTTATACTTACTACAAGCATTATGATGTGTTTGTTAAATTCATGTAGTTATTTTAATTTGTTTGTAGGATCTGATGAAACATATGTTATTTAGTTTGAGTATTTTGCTTTTGAAATTGACTTAAATGCAAATTGTAGGAGTTTTGTTGTGATTCATGATTCTGTTTGGATGTTGAAATGATAATTTTTAGTTTAACATTAGAATTTGAGTATTTTGTAAAGTTGATTCATGGTTCTGCTTGGAAGTTAGAAATTAGCAGCCTAACAAGCTAGGCCAGACCATTTGTTTTTTTATAAACGGGTCAAGTCAGGCTAACAGTTAAACTCATACTAAGCTTGAGCCAGGCCAATTGAAATTTTTTGACGTAGGCTTGGGCTTTTCAGGGCAAAATTTGACCCAGCCCAGCCCACTTTCACCCCTATTTGCAACTGTTCCTTGATGTTAACCAAAATGGGAGAGACCGTCTCAATTGACCCTAGCCCGTGTGAGTTAGGGGCAAAAAGCCCGCAGGGCCAAACGAACCTCAATAATTAAGGCTTGCACAGGCCAAATATCTTATTGGTTAGGGTCAACCCACGGGCCATCCAAAATTAAAATTTCATAATTTTTTTATCATATTTAATACATTAAAAAATGTTTTAACAAATAAATTTTTCACATTTTCTTAACATATTTTATACAAATTATACTTTTTTAATAATTTAAATTTTTTAATAAAATAATATTTGTACACAAATATACAAGTGAAAATGTAAACAATATTTTATTATAAGTGAAAATTTAGTTACTACTTTTACTAAATTCATTATTAAATGATACCATCTAATAAAGATTTTCTCACCGGAAGTCATAACAGAATACAACAATTATAGTGAAAAACTAAAAGGAATGATAAAAAATTATCTTAATACCAGTATTGAATAACTGCTCTTAGTATGCTATATATTTGAAAGTAAAATCATCGATTTTCTTTAACTACTACTGTTACAAAAAACTTTTTAATTATTATTAACCACAAAATTACTAAAGTGCATTGTATGCAATATGTTTCAATACAAATTTGAATGTATAACATGCTTATGTCAATAGAAAATTTTATTTTTATTGATGCACAGATGAAAATATCTGTTAAAATATATCACTACTGAAAAATTCATTTTTGTTGTAAAATATTATGGATGAACTTTCACATGGTTCATAACACGTGTCTCATTGTCTTTCTCGACCTTTGATATATTCTATAATCATCACACTAATGGTGTGTTCAATTGTAGAATACATCCAGGAGGTGTTGTAAAATATTATGGATGATCTTTCACATGGATTATGGATGACATTTCACATGGATTATGAATGACCTTTCACATGGTTCATAACATGTGACTCTTTGTTTTTTCACGACTTCCATGTTTAAAAATGCATCTAAGATATGTCCTTATATAAGACTCTTTACTCATACTTATTCTTATTTTATTCTTTCTTTTATTTTTTTTCTACACTTCATTTTTTTCTTTTATATTTCACTTTTTCTTATATTTTTCATCAAATTTACAACAATTTTTATTTATATTTAAAAATATTTAAATTTATATAATTTTTAGTTTTTAAAATTATTAAATTTTTGTTTATAAAAAAAATAATGAAATTTTTGATGAAAGAAAAATTTTTGCCAGTGGGCCAGCCCTAACCCAACCCGCTAAATTATAGAGCTTTGAGAGTTATGACTAAAAAAAACCTACCACAAAAAGACCCTAATGGATTAAGGTCAAATATAATGTTTTGCAAGTTAGCCCACGAGCTTTAACTCATTTCCTTTTAGCTTTAACAATTGTTTTACCACTTTGATGTTACAAATATGATTAATGTGTGACATTAATCATATTTGTTTATTAGTTAAAATTTTCAAATATATGTATAAAAAAATTAAATATATTCTATGAAAAAAATGTAGTATAATAGTTTTCCTTTTTTAAAAAAAGAAAAAAGACTAACATGGTAAATTTATATTATAAATATTTATTTTAATTTAACTAACCTCTCATTTCCATCTCTTGTGAATTTGGACCTTTCGAACAGATGTAAGGGTTAGTTTTCATTTTCCTTATATTCCTTGCTCTTCCTTCTCGAATATGTCCTTCTTTTTCCTTCTAAACTCAAACATTGGTAAAGGAGAAAAAAAAATTATCCAAAAATCATGATTACTAAGAATATAGTGAGAAAATGAGTTTTATGAGAATGTTATCAAAAAGTTATTGGTAGATAACAAATATTACACGGAATAAGATAAATTTTCTGAGTCTATATTTGATTGATGGTAAAATATTACTGGAAATATGGAGTGAATCTAGAGGAGTAACCTCATTACCATCTTCGTACTCGCAGTCTGCCTACTCCATCAGCATCTATTTCTGTTTCTAATTCTCTCCTAAGATGGACCAACACATCGTCAATCCTCCACGTTCTTCTTCTTCACTATGAATCCAACCCCGGTCCTTATTTCAATTCTCACACATCAAAGCAATCATTATACCCACCAATAAAAACACAGATGTTTCCAACTTTAACCTTTGATTCTGAGCTGAGCTCGTGTAATTGATTAGCCATAACCAAAAAAATAAAAATAAAAATTGAACTTTATTTTATGTACCTCTTGATTCAAAGTTGTTTATAGTTTTGTGTGCAAAGTTTTAGTCTTCGTTGAAGTGTTGCGTGTATATAAAAAAAAATGAATGGCCCGATCATGTCTCAACGGCCAATCTTCGGCTTCGTTAGTAAGATACGAATTTTTGGAAAATCTGCTTGTGGTTTTTTTTTTCGGTCACTGGGTTTAGTGAATTTTTTCTTTTGTTTTGATGTATCTAATGGTAAGCGATAGTTACTCGAAGAAGATGTTAGATGTGGCGATTCAATCAATGTTGAAGAAGCCTGATTACAACGGGGTTTTGAGGCGGCAGCTAGGGGGGGTAAATAAATTAAATCGGCGTACGACCTAGTCTATATCAGATCAAACTCAACTTATTAAATATAGTCAAATAGAGCAGGCCTAGACTTTTAAAAAAGCCTATAAGCCTACAAATCAGCCTATTTCATATTATTTATTTTTTAAAAAATAAATAAAATTATTATTTTAATAATTTTGAATAATAAAGTAATATTATTTTAATTATTTTTTTTAATATTGAATGTTTAATAGGTTTAAAAAGACTAACAGGCCTAGGTCAAGGCTTGTATTTTTTAAATATAGGTCAGACCAAACTTATAATTTAAGCTTATACAACGTTAACAGGCCAGGTTAGACCTAAAATATTTTAGACAGGCCTAGGCTATTTTAGCCAAAGTCTAGCCTAACTTAGTCTATTTACACCCCTAGCGACAGCAAAAGGCGACTGAGAGGGAGAGATAACTTATAGGGAGACAACCAAAGGGTAAAAAAGTTCCAAAAAATATGTTAAAATTTTCCAACAAACCGGATTCTGGAAATACCACTTATTTTGTGGTATTTGTTGATGGTATTTTGACCTTTAATTTGTACTACAATCCAAATGCTGGGCAATTTGGAATAATGGGAAAAAATTTGCTTTTCCTCTACCAAACATAAGTATATTAGAATCCCAAGTAAGCTTTTCTAGGATTCTAAAAAAAAAACACCTACCAAACAGCCCCTAAGGGGAGAGTTATTTTAATATAATGACTCCAACTGGTAAATCTTAAGTAGAGATTTAATTTAAGAATTTAAATGTCATAATTAGATTCAGAACGTGATTTCAAGTATTTTGACTGTAATCATAATTAGGTCATGAATAGTGTCTTCTGTCAGGAAGCTACCGGTAGAACTTAGAAATGAGAAAATGATATGAAAAAGGGAAAAGTGTCTATACTTTTAAATTACACAACTTACATCCTTTCACTCTCACAAAGAGGTGGGACCCACAACTTTATTTTTTTTGTCAACTCTCTCTCCTCCTTTATCTATCTCTTTCTCTCTCTTAAAATGACACAACTTTACATCCTTCAAAATTATACACACTTTTCCCTATGAAAAATATGTGAAAGCTCAATATATGTCAAACAAGTCATGTGTAAACTAAACATAATATTTTTTAGAAATTTTATGAATTTTGTGCAATTAAGGTACTATTAGTGATTTCCAGTGTACCCAAACTCTACTGTAAGTTGCCAATATTATTCTTTAGGGCAAATAAATATATGTTAATTAAACCAGCTCGAGACGGGGATGTTACATATTTCAAATTTAATATTATATGTTATATATAGAAAACAATCATATAGGGTAACCCATATGTTGTAATGGCCAATTTTACACCCACCACTACTACTAGAATGGAAACAGAATTTGATACCAAAAATTTGCATTAGCATTCCATTAATTAGTCAACTTTGATGTATTAGCAATAAGCCTATATACACTGAAACTTTGTAAGTAGATAAGCTATGTTTGCTGCTATGTACTTTTCTGCTGAAAATAAGTAGCTCTACATCTAAGAAAATATGCCATGGCAGAGCCAGATGAATCAATCAACAAGGAAAAAGCAAAAAAAAAGGCTCCACCTGGATCTTCCTGCCAACAAATTCGATTCGGTTTAACTTTTCATTACACCATATTAGCTGATCTTTTCTCAATTTTTTCATGTTTACCACCCTTGAAATCAATCTCAATCCCACTTGAGCAAGCAACTGCTCAATATCCAGTTGAATTTGATCATCATGATGCTTTTGGAACTTCCTTACTATGCAATTCCCGCTTCTCACTAAGTCCTTAAGCTTTCTCTCTTTCTGCAATATTCAACCCAAGATTGTAAGTATCAGACAGTGTCAACAAAAAAAATAAAAAGATGTGTCATGTCTCTATAGAAAGTAACCTTCTGAAGTTCGGTTCTAATATCTCCAAGAAGATCTGAAATTGCAGGGTCCTTGACATCAATTCCAGTTTGATGAGAAACTTTAAGGATAGCATTCCCATAATCTTTATCTGCTTTGACAAATTCCCAGAACACCTGCATGGATTCCTTGATGATCTGTTCTAACCTTTCACTAGTAATTGCATCCTCATCACCCCACTTAACTATTTTCTTATCCTTCTTATTATTATCATCTGCATAGCAATCAGAATAATATTATAGCATCTTTCTATGAGGTTACATTGTGTACAATAACTGAATTATGGTCAATTTTTTATCACCTTTAATAGCTGGAACTTGGAGCAATTTGCGAATGACACAACGGTTCTTGACATAATTCTGAATCCTAGGACCTTGAAATGGTTCATCCTCTATAAACCGTTGCATGAGGACTTGAAAAAGTTGAAACTCATCAGCAACTAGATTATACCTACGAGGCCATTGTGAATCATATTGTTTTAACTCGTGGACTTTCTTGTGCTGCCAACACAGGATTTCCCATGAGAGGCAAACCTGCCCAACATACACCAATTCCAAATCTCTATGCAGTTCATGAACAAACTTCAGCATAGGGTCATTTTTGTGCTTTTGTGCTTTGCGTGGCCACAAATTCTGAGAGATTGAAGGCTTGGCATGTTGGACGGTAGATTTTGGTATCAGCATTAATTTAAGAGGGTCTTTTAGTTGGAGAAGACCTACACACACGGGAAAAAAAGGTGATTTAGTCAATGACAAAGGGAAAACAAGATTATTGTTAAAGGAATAAGTGTTTCTTTTTTTTTTTTTTTGCTTGGATTATAATATTTGTAAGCAAACTTAGTCAAAGCTGAAAAGTAATATATGAAGGTTCGAACATCTTTATTAAATACTTTTATACTATAGAACATGGGCGAGGGCGAACCAATCCCACTCACTGATATTTTAACGTCGCAAAGTTATAAGGTAGACTTATGATGAAAAAAGTGAAGAAGATTGGTAGAGAATGGAATTGAAAATTTAGGGTGTAGACTTGCCAATATCTATGGCGCTGTGATTGGAAGAATAAACGAATATACTAATAGCTTTAACTTTATGCCACACTCTAAAGAACTAATTCAACTCAAAAACTTAAGTTGACTATTGGATGAGGGTTTTTTTAATAGTTTTTATTATTCTCTAATACACTCGCTCACACGAGAGCCCATTGGGTTTGAAGGGTGAATAATGTACAGGCAGACTCACCTAAAAAACAAATTCAACCCAAAAACTTAGGCTGTTGGGGGAAGGCCTTTTTAATGGTTTTTATTATTTTCTAACACACACATAATTAGTAAAAAATGATAGGCAGTAAATAGATAATGTCCCATCATGTAAAGATAATCATCCAAGAGTCGTTAGAAAAAAAAAAAAAATATATATATATATATATATATATATTTTCCAAGTTTACGTGAAGAAAATTCAGCAAAAAAGAAAAGAAAGAAAAGATTATATGCAACAAAAAAATGATGGAATTTACATTTAAAAACTTCATTATGCTATTTTGAAGTGTCAAACTAGTACATCACTATATCTGATTAATCATAACCAATTAGTAAGGGAGGAGTTCACGTTTTAAGCTCTAAATAATAAGCTCAAAAAATGACCACAACATTGAAATTGTCCTAATCCAAGATGAAATCAATACAAGTATTTTACATAGAAATGAAGTTAAAATTGATTTGGTTCTCACCTATTGCATGCATGGTCTGGTAATTCAAGATATCTAGTTTCCGTATCTTCTCAGCATAGCTCCTGTAAACCTTTTGAATTTCAACAATGTGATCCTTGTATTCGATCTTCTCTTCAATTCTCAGTGGCTTTAGATCTTCAACAACTTTTGGAGGCTCCGTTTCCTCATCTCCTTCCTCTTCTAAAATTGTAGCAAGTCCTCCTTGTCTTGCATTTCTCAGTTCCAATTTCAGTTGTTCCACCACCTCATCATTCTCCCAATCAAAGTCATCATCATCCTCATCATCTTCATAAGAATCCTCATCATCTTCCCACATGATTTCTTCAGTTTTCTCCAAGCAATCCTTATGTGCCTCTTCTCCATGTGAGACTTTTACATCACATGAAAATTGAGTTTCTTCCACATCTTCAACTCTTTCATCTTTAATTACCTTAAGACTTTCAGACTCAAATCCTTTACAAGAATTGTTAGATTGCAGATTCTGACATGTTAATGAATCATCAATGTTGTTGCTGCTACCCCATATAAGATCACTGGAACTTGATGATTCTGATTCTGACTCTGAATCAGATTGCAATAAGTTATCACTGTATAGAAGATAATCATCATCAGATGAATCACTTGCACCAAAAGCATTACTTACAAAACCAGAAGTGGAAT
The DNA here is from genome assembly GCF_033153095.1 of Gastrolobium bilobum. Taxonomy (NCBI): domain Eukaryota; kingdom Viridiplantae; phylum Streptophyta; class Magnoliopsida; order Fabales; family Fabaceae; genus Gastrolobium; species Gastrolobium bilobum. The sequence continues at coordinate 240,338 of NW_026896913.1, forward strand.
TGGAAGCGAACGTTCTCTGTTCTTGAACAGATTCATCTTTTTCTTCCTGAGCAACAAGGCCTTCTTCTAAAATATGCTGTGAAAATTCCTTTGTGGCAATATTTTCAGTGCTGGAAAATGTATTATCAGAAACATTTGCACCTGTGTAAATTTCTCGGAACGTGAAGGTCATGGTTGTTGGTTCTTCGGCTTCATCTTTTTCTTCTTGAACTTCTTCTACTCTCTTGGTACCATATTGATGATCATTGGAATCACCCTCCATGAAAACAGAGCTCTCTGTTTCTTTTTCATCTATTTTCTTCACATTTTTATAAACATCTGAGACAGTCTCAATGAAAATATCAGGGTCCTTTTCATTTAAAACAGAGCTCTCTGTTTCTCCTTCTCTTTCTTCACTTGCTACATGAGAATCTTCAGAGCTCGGAAATATCAAATTAGCCAACTCTTCTGTAAACCCTTTAATCTCAGAATCTTCAAAATGATTCCTCTTGGCTTGATCAGCTACAGCTACTGGAACAAGGTGCTCGTTTTTTTTGTCTTCTACATGAAATCTGAAACATCAAATAAAGGAATCATCATTCATTTTCTATGCATTTACCAAAAAAACGAAAAAGATAATCTAAATACCAATAACCCATATGAGAAAAATCACCAAACCTGAAGATGTATCTGAGCATCAACCACAAGGAGTAAAGCACGTAGTTTGTGAAGAAAACCCGCAGAGAAGCCAAGACCCAAAGCATGTTTTCATAAACAAAATCATTAGCAAAACACAAATTGATTGAACCAATGTGTGTTTTAAGCATAACAAGGTTCTTAGTACCCATCAATGATCAACCAACTTACTACACCTCTGAAAGTTTTTGTCAAGTTATGAGGAGAAGGAGACTTGGGAGCCTGAAAATTTTCCCATCAAAGATTCACTATGAGATAGTGAACTCTCCCCGCTAGAGCACAGAGAATCAGTGGCAGAATAAGTTCTTTGCATAGTTTGATTTTGGACCCAAAAAAAATGCGAGATTGCGCATTTATTTGGTACAAGAAAGCAACGTGAGGGTTTTGGACAATAAATGGGAATTTGATTTGGTCAATTTGGTGTCTTGAGTACGAACGGTTATTAGCTTTTGTAACAGTTTTGTGGTACGTTGTACACTGTTGTCTTGACACGTTTCAGACGCTGGGACTTGCGAGAGTGAAGTATGGTTAAAGTGGCCTTCGTTTGGCTTTAAGGCAATTTGTGTGCCTTAATTGCTTTTTGTTTTCTTAATTTGGACTCAGTCATTGGTCTTTAGATTCAGTTGGTCAATGTTTTGGATTTTTGGCAAATCTGAAAGTTTCTTATTTTTGGGTTTGGTCGAGTGGTAAGGAGAAGCAGTACGAGAGAGTACTTATTTCTAAAACCATGACCAAAATATGCTCCATTGCCATGGATTAATGGTCAAAAACCAACCCCACTTTCGAGGAGAAAAGCAGTAAGAAGAAAAATTTACTTATTAGTGGCATGGAATGGAATTTGGAAGTTTCCGTTTGATTGTGTTGTATTTTTTTTGTTCTTAAAAATAATTTTGTAAAATAGTTAATGAATAGATGTTTTTTGTATTTTGTTTTGAAAGTTAAAATTCAAAACATAAAACAAAAACAAATGTATGTTTTCTAAATTTGATTCTAAAAACTAAAAAACATTTATAATTTTTAAAACTATTTTTACAAAACAGATCAAACAGATTTTTTTTATTCTGAAAATCACAAAATTATTTTTGAAAATAGAATTTAGACATGCCTTCTTCTTTAATATTCTGTCTTCAAAAATGTATTTTTATTATCACCCACGTTAACTACTCCTTAAGGATCCTCTCTTCTCCCTTTTGGTGCTAATAATACCCTACAACCTTTTGCTTACTCTTTTTGTTTTTGGCAAAATGAGGACAATTACTCATCAGATTTACTCAAGAGAGATCATAGAGCAAGAATTTATATAGGAGAAAATACTCCTTGTTTGAAGTTTACTTACTTGGCTCCATCGGTTCTCTATAGCTATTGCTTGCTATTGTTAGCTGTAAGAGAAAATCTATGGAGGTTTCAGGTTTCAAAGCAGAAGCTCAAGTGCTACCTGTTGACATTTGAATCACTATAACTCATCCTGCCAAGCTAAGATTGCTGTTGTCATCATAGGTACCAAACACAAAAGAATAGACAAGAGCAAATTAGGCCTTACATATGCAGAGGAATAGTAATTAGTTGCCCATATCCATGCCAGATATATGTTAACGTGTTATTTTGAGATCAAAATAAACACGACAAGAATTATTAATATTATGCTCCTGATCTCAGTGACAAACCAAAACCTATAAAGATTAAATAATTGGAGTCTAGCAGCTTTTCTGGAAATAGAAAAGGTTAGCTTGAAATTTCCTTAACAAAGACGGATATATTTTATTTTTGTGAACCAAGTTATCAAATCTTAGAAGAATAAGACATGTTTTTAGGGTGCCAAGACTTAGAAGAACAGGACATATTTATGGGGTTTTTTTTTGGACATATAATTAAACGGAATAATAATTCTCCTGCCGCGGAAGATTACCTTTCCATCCCGCAGAGCCTTCGAAAATTGTGATTTCAATTTATTTTGTTTTTGTTTTATTTTATAAATTGTGGACCCACCCCCTTGTATCTATGATAGCAGAAAAAAAAAATTTGCTATGACAGGAGAACCGAGAATCCCTTAATTAAAATAATTTACTTATCTCCGAAGGGGATATTAGTTCATCATTGTTAATATGGGCAATTATATGTTTATTTTGTTGCAAGTGCGATGTAACAGTACACTTAAGTACACCACCAATTCACAGAAATTGTTTTAGTCTTAAATTCGAGTCCTAAATATATAATTGTTAAAATTTTAATAGAAAGAATTTTATTGCTGTTATAATTCTATCTTGCTCTAATCGAGAAGAGAATTTTCAGTGCTTCAGGAGCACATGCTCCTTTCAATATAAATGTGATATTTGGATTAATATTTTTTTCTCTCCTCTATACACATATCACATTTTTTGTCCGTTTTTTATTAGCCCGTCTGACTGAGTGAATGGTGATCCAGCTAAAGCACCGTAATAATTTCGCTAACCTAATTTGTCAATTGAGAAATAAAAAAAAAACAATATCTTGCTCATATATTTTAATATACACTCTATAATCTATATGTTGATGTGAATGGGGAGATGCCCAACTGCTTGTAAATTGTTTTATTAGGCTTCATTGGCAATTTATGGCACAAATCATATTCAGTGAAGGCCGGCTTTTCTCAAGTTTGGACGGTTTTTTGGGAGGTGGTGTACGTCATTTTCATACCATCAAAATACATATTTATGGTCTTAGCAATCATCAATATATCAAAAACATTACTTTGTGGCAATGCTAAGCAAGCCTATTATGGCGGAGATAGATGAATGGAAAATAATTATATAATTGATTGACCGAAAGTGTCACGTTATTGTAAGCGGTTTTGAAGCCATGACCAATGTTTATCAAAATTATCACAAAGTCTGTACAATTACATATTGCATCCTGTAATACCTTGTGTTGCCACTTTGTGTCCTTTTAGATTTTAAACATGCTTTAATTGTAATACGTTAAATATTGTTAAATTTCTTTAATCCAGCTATTGAATTGAAACTTCAAAATTCTCATCGTTGTGGCCAAGCTAGTAAATTCTCAGAATATAAAAACTAATTGGCATTTTTATTGTATCACTTTATTTTAATTTAAACATTTTAAAATTAATTAAATTTTAGTTACTAATTAGATTAGGGGATAAATTTTTTCATATTAAAATGTTGTGTTTATAAGTGAAATTTTTTTGTTTATCTAATCTTGGATTAATCAATTTGAATTTATAATATCTTTGTTTAGCCATATCAAAATGATTTAAAAAATATCATTTTTTTACCAATAAAATCATTATTTAGTATGGTTATTGTCGATTTGTCATCATTATTTTTAGTTCGTTATTAGTGGCAATTAAGATGTTTGGACAAACAAGTCAAGTAATTGACGCTAGGAGTCACGTCTCATACTCTCATCCCCAACCCCAAAGGGCACGACACCATAGGCCATCGATGGTGAGACTTCATCATCTCATGATGCAATTTGATTATCGTGATCCAAATTTGGGCAATAACCAAGCAAAACAAGGGCCAATGTGGTCTCAACTCTTAACGTGTTTAAAGGGATAATACACATGAAGTCAATGAAATAAATTTAGTTACAATTCCAAATAACGGTTCGGTTGAAATGACAATTATAAAATGAAAAAAAGAAGAAGGTGCAATTAGATTATTACTTTTCATATGTCTTCTAGAGCACTAGATTGGAAAGAAAAATATTGTTCAACTTTAGAGGAATGGTATAGGCGTATGTATAGGGGTGTAAGCATCCATTGACATATAAATTGGCGCATAGCGAGTGACGTGGTCTTTCAAGTGCGCGTGAAGAAAGTTAAATGAGAGTATAAGACCCGTTCCTGCAAAGATGTACTTCATTTCAAAAAGTGACATTGAAGACCTAAAGAAATAACAATAAAAAAAAATAAGACCAATGCTTTCGGTTCAAAACTGGCACGGAAATACAGGTTAATATATAATCAAAATTTGTGTTGAACTGAACCAAGTAAATTCTAGCTAGGCAACTAGGCTGGGTTAATTTGAAATGAATTTATATATATGGAAAAATATTATCTTATGTTGTAGGAGAGTATTTTTTTTCTTACACATACATCGACTTTCGTGTTATTTTTTTTTTCTTTTCTTTTTTTAAGTGAGTGGGTCTAGGGCTGGCAATATGGGCCAGCCCGCCCCGACCCGCCACTAGCCCGCCCAAAATGAGCTGGCCCGCCCCGGCCCGTTTTGACAAAATGGGTTGAATTGAGTAACCCGGCCCATTTTATGAGTGGGCTGGCGGGCTACGGGCCAGCCCGCCTAAAATAAAAAAAATAAAAAAATAAAATACAAAAAATTAAATTCTGCATAAAATCACATAAAAAAATCTGCATAAAAGCATACAAAAATTTGCATAAAATCCTAATGTGCTTATGAAACCAAGAAGATCAGTGTTTAATAATCTGCATATAAATATGCATCTTTCAATCCAAAAATAATAATAAAAAAATAAAATCATATCAGGATAAAATAGAGTAACAAAACAAGTAACAAAGTGTTGTATGAGCAGTCCACAACAATTCAAAAAAGTCACTTGCATGCAGAGAAATCTAAGATACAGAGCTACATAACAATTGGGTAAAAAAAAAAAAAAAAAGGACTTGGCGGGCTGACCCATATGGGCTGGCGGGTTTGGCGGGGCGGGTTTGGCGGGCTGGTGGGTTGAAAAACTCAACCCAGCCCGCCCTATTTGGCAGGCAGGGCGGGCCAGCCCGGCGGGCTCAGCCCATTTTGCCGGCCCTAAGTGGGTCCCACTCATAACTATCTCTATAACATAAGAGAGCTTCTCTTATGTCACATGAGATTAATAAAGCCCTATATATATATATATAATATATATATATATATGAGGTAGGATCTTTTGACATTTGTGTTAAATTTAAAATTTAACACCTCATCTGAGAGTCATTAGATCAAAAAAGTCACATACTTACAAATCAGAGTCATTGATCCTTTTTTGATCTAACGGCTCTCAGATAAGGTGTCAAATTTCAAATTTGATACCGATGTCAAATTATCATACCTATATATATATATATATATATATATATATATATATATATATATATATATATATAAATAAATCAGTTATCGCTGGACCAATATTAGTGGCTTGAAATAAAATTTTAAATTTGATTATGACTTACAGATAACTGTGACTGTGAGTATTGTGCTCCACTAATTTATTTTTTATTTTATTTTTGGAATCTAAATCAGTTTACCTGAGAATGAAGAATCAATTGCCAGATCGAGAAAGATATTGAAGAATCAATACTATCGTGTTCGAGGGAGGCTGTGGATCAAAGCATTTATTCTTTTAGTATCTTTGGTTGTTTTCCAAAAATATTATTCACATGAAAAATCCCATATGTTCAGACGAAATATACTGGAACTATAAAACGATAAACATACAATATTCATTTATTGAATAACAAGAAAAAAAAAAATCGTTGTTGCTATTGCATAACTTTCTTTTATCACTGAGTTAAAAGAGCATATATGTAAGTTATTGTTTGATAAGACAATGAGCAGAAGAATAATGTGTGCATTGTACAAAGCATATGCCAGCTTTGAAGAGAAAATGGCCCTTGTGTTAATTACCGTGAAATGTTGTGAAACATTGCTATAGAATCTAAGGGGGTGTATTGCTATACTGTTAAATTCATGGTAATTTTTTGTGAATCTTTTGTCATATCTATTTTTCACTTTTAATGTTGGGCTCTCCTCTTCCTTTTGAGATTTTTATCAAATTGTTCATTGTTGGGTTCACCACTGCTACTTTGTCAATCTTAAACTCTGTTGACATAGTTCTTTTCTTTGTCTTTTTTTTTTTTTTGGTAACTTGCTTTTCAATGTACAATTTTGCATTTAAATATTTATTGGGTCAGAGCAAATAAAAACTTGCAAGAAACACGTGATGTCATAAGTATGAGCAGTTGTTTTTATGCTTCTTGTTATTTTTTGGTTACCACTTCTTCTTTTTTAAATAATTTGTGATTAGAATAAACATGTACATTTAAAGTCATAGCAAATTGCTCTTTTTTTAGAACAAAAAAGTTTAGGTGTAAATTGTGTTGATATTGATCTCATTTCAAATTGTTTTAATTATTTTCTAGTTTTAGTTTTATTATAATAAATGGGGGATTCACAACATGTAGTAATTTTGAATATTTGTTAAAAATTCATATGATTTTTTAAAATCTTATAAATTCATATTGTCCTTTCAAATCTTATAAATTATATTAAAATCTTTTAAAATCCAATCTTATAAAATCTTGATTGTAAAAAAAGTTTTTAAAGTCATTACAATTTTAGATAGTCTTTTAAAATTTATAAGAATTTTTATCTCAAAGTAATCTTTTAAAATCCTAATCCAATACACCATTTTAATTTTCGCAAACATGCATCTTTAACTTTTATAAGTCATTCTTTTAATTTAAAGTTAACTTATTAATAGTGAATTCATCTTTATTAAATTTAAACAACTGATTCATATTTTTTAATCAAAAAATTTATATTATCTTATTTTTTTTCCCGAAAATTAGGAAAAGAAAAATAAAATAAAAATAGAAAGCACAATTTGAAATGTTATCTTTTTCTTATTTTCCTAGACAAATAAAAAAAATACAAAACTTAAAAAGTTTCTTATATTTGTTGGCCAAAAGAAGATATTTTTTTTAAGTAAGTAAATAGGGCTTAAAGCCCAAAGAAACAACCAAAAAAAAAAAAAAAAGCAGACGGTGGCTACGTAAGGAAGGTGCACGAGACTGTCTCCTATTATGTTCTATCATCAAAGCCCTCAACTCCTAAATATGAAAGCTATTTTTAACATGAGAATAAGGAAAAATTTATTATGCTCCAAGTCCACCACTTATTCAGTGGTTTTTTTTTATAAATGAAAAATTTTATTTCATTTTTATTCCTTCCCTTTTAGTTTTTCTTCTCTTAATCTCCTCTCTTTTTTTATTTTTTTATTTTGGGAAGGCACCACTATGCTTTATACCCACCAAAAAATATCTCGAATTTGACACCCAATCGCTACGTCTCCATTCTTCAATCTTTCTATTCTATTGTGTTTCTATGTTATGTATGATTTCGGAACAAGAGCAGAAGTGCTATTGCCTTCTGTTTCTGCTCCTATTTATTTATTTATTTATTTTCCTTTTTTACTTATAAATGTGATTATTTATTATTTATTTTTACTTTGTGGACTAGTCCGTGCAAATTGACTAATTGAGTTCGGTTAATCATTGTTTTTCAATAGGTGGGTTACACTAAAGTGGGCTTTCAGCCCTGCTCATTTTAACATTTGCTGGGTTGGTTGGCCCGGTTTTATAACTGTACTGTATGTGTACTCTTATTAAAAAAACAAAACACGTATATGGATTATAGAATCGAATGTTGTGACCACATCACATAACGTTCGCAATTCAAAACCTCTTGTTTGTAAATAACTACTCTAATGTTAGCCTTCTTTATATTTAATGTGCTTTTGATCTTTTTATCGATGAATTACTTCAAGCCAAGGTGTGACGTGACAATCCGTGTATGCATCGAGTATTCGCTTTTGGAAAATGTAAATGCACGTATAATCATTTGAATTTTATAAGAGTTATGTTGTAGGAAAAGTGATTGTGTAATGTTATAGAGATTCGTTTTACGTGTCGTAGTTTTTTTTTTTTTTTTTTTCAAAAAGTGTGAGCCCCACAAAATGTTGTGTCTGTAGGAAGATTTGTTGTGTCATGTTAAATGACAAATGCAAACCTCATAATCATTTCACTTTTGGAAAATGTAAATGCACATATAATCATAGTTAACTTGGAAACATTGCATTATGCACGTTTATTTCCGTATATGTGACGGAGCTGGGTTTAAATTTGAGCTTAGGCCAAAAAAATTTATCTGTATTTATTTTTCTTAACTTTAGTTAATTCATATCATAAGATATTTAAATTGGGGAATGATCCGTTTATAAATTTTTTTTCCAAATTTTTGCAAATTATACTATATACTCCCGGAAGTACATAGTGTTACCTAGTGTACTTCCGGGAATACATAGTGTAGTTTGTAAGAGTTTATAAACAAAAAGTTTTTAAATATAACCTCCCTATTTAAATTATATTAAATATAGAGCACCTGAGCAGACAGTACCAAGAAGAATTATAATTTTATTAAATATTTTTTTATACAAGTGAAATTGAACACATAACCTAATACAACTTATCTAAATCTCTTACAAAAAATATTAAGTTTTAGATAAGATCAAACTACAAATTGTAACCCGGGCCAAATTATAACTTTAGTCGGGTCAAATTATAATAAATTATATAATTACATATAATAAATATAATTTGTTAAAATTTAACTCGAATCAGAATATACTTGGCTCCGCCACTGGAAGCTACATGACTAAGTTACTTCTGAGTTTACACATTAATTGTTGAGGTAACATAATAGTCCAACAAGGTCACAGCTAAAACATCAAGAGGATCATTATATAATTCAAGTTTTTTGGTGTAGCACGCTCGCTAAGCTCCTCGCTTGGACGAGGTGCATCCGCTAGGAAAACCAGAGGGCTTGTAGGGCTTCGATCATGGAGAAAAAGCGCTGGGCTGAGAGTTTGTGGAAAATACTACTATCTTATGGGTTTGCATTGGATTGAAGATGATTGTGAAGGAGAGAAGGGAGGGTTTCGGTTTTTTGAAGGAAAAGAATGGTAGCCGAAGGAAAAAACTAAGGAGATCGAGAGGGAGTAAAGCTTCGTTCCGTAACCATTAACAGGATGAGTGTCAATTTTTTTTGAAATATTTCAATCGGTTCATGACTAGTTCAATACTTGACGAATTTCAAGATTAAGACAAACTCCTCCCAAAAAATAATACTAGAGAGGATCGAACGCATGTTCTCTTACAGAGATGTTAATTTGAAGTGTTATGTTTCAATTTTGTCCTTGGAGGACAATGGTCTATTCTGCCCCTTATTTGACAAAAAGAAGACATGAAAGGAACAGGGGCATTTTAATCACCACACTGTGATTTTAATTAAAATAGATAAGTGGTAAATTCTAATTAACTACACAAACAATTAAATAATTACCTAGACACTAATTTTCATTTCAATGAAAATTCATATTAGATGGAGTTGGGATATCACACAAGGCATCTGAGTGTGCTTTCCCATCAACATAAATTTTACCAATATTCTAAAATTATATTTATAAATTATATCATTTACCCTAATAATTCATCTTAATAATAAATTATTTTATCTTTCTTCTTTCAAAACCAACTTTATATAATTACCTAACAATTTTTAACTTTAATTTTTAAGTTTAATTTTTTTTTTTTTTAACTTTAGCTTAAAAATACCTTTTAACTAAAAAATATATTTTAAACAAGGCATAAGTATATGAATGAAATTTCTTGCGTGCATATAATAGGCTTCCCAAGTTAAAAGTTGAACATGATCACTAACCCAAAATTTTGGAACCATAAATTACACTCAGTAAAATATTCAAATCCAAAAGTTACCGAAGTTAAGGAGGGTGTATGGTTTTGATAAGATATTCTTGTAGCGGAATTATAGTAGGGATCTATTAATTTCATGTTGCATGAGATAATTGTGGAGTCCATTACTTTTTCAAAAAAAATAAAATAGTGGACCCCACTATTTTGTCTATGTTGCATCTCATGCAACATGAGATAATTATTTCCCATTATAGTAACGCTCGTAGTCATATATATGCATTATTTTGATGATAATTTGAGTTAGAGAAGTCTAAATTGAATAAAATTTGTGGCTATGTGAAGCTAATTGAATGCTCTATAAACCTGAAAATTTTAGGAATTTTTGTAGGTATATCTTGTTTCAGTGAGGTGGAGGAGCCCTACAATGATTCATAGCTTACTGAGGTAATTATATTATCTCACCCCGCGTTATGAGAATCACCATTTCAGGTACATGAGGTGATGGTGCTGAGGCATCTCGTGGCAAGAGGCCAGATGAGAGATATCACATGACCTGATAGTCAGGATTAGATTGTTATGCTGATATATATTTGACATGGTTTTATTTTGGATATGTATATAGACCATGTTATTCTTTTGGAAAGCATAAGGAGTGTCTATGTCATGTCGATAGTCTATATATGTTGTTATTGATGCATGCTCAGGTCTATGTTACTTATTTAAGTGCATCTTTTTTGTCTATTTGATGTAATTATATAAGTAACATCATGGACGTTATTTTGAGACAGTATGATTATGAGATAGCCTAGGCCATGGATGGTTGGCTGGGCAATATGTTTTATCTATGTTGCGGTATGCCTGAATTATATTAAACTGTCAATCAGGTTGAAATTATTTTGGTGGGAATTATCCCCAGTGGCTCAAAATACAGATGAAATGCATTCCGTTTTATTTTGGCCATGGAAGTGAAAAAGTTTACAATACATAAGGAAAAAGAGAAAATTTATTTAGTTAGCTTTCGCATTATTTAAGTTGTGCATGTTGCGCTTACTATCATATGAATGTTAATTAACCGGCTGCATACGGGGCGTTATACTATTCCTTTTTCTTATGTAATAGTTGAAAAAACGGATGTGTTATTATTATTTTATTTGTTTAGCTGATTTTTATAATTCTATGCTTTTATAATTTTCCCGGTATTCAATCAATATTTATTTATCTCACTTGGAGTTGTTTTGGTTATTTGGATAAAAAAAAATTTGTTTTATTTTTTTTTATCAGGCTAAGCCAAGATTTTATTTTTTTTGTAAATAAATCAGGCCACAAGCTGGTAATTATATTCATAACAAGTCATATGTTAGGCCAGTCAGATACATTTAAATACAGGCTTAGCCTTTCAAGACAAAAGCCCAGCCCTGCTCGGCTCGGCTAACACCCCTAGTTTCATAATCAATTTTTTTTTTGATAGACTTCATCATCAATTTTAATGCTGTGTATGAGTGCATCATATGTAATATCAAGTAGTCAACTTTTTTTTTAATTTCTGTACTAATTCATTAATTATTTGATTAATTCGATTTGAATTGAACAAGATCAGAAAGTCGATAAAAGTCTTCCTAACAAATTTTATGTGAAGGTATGATTTTGAATAAGAAGTTTTCAAAAAAAAAAAAAAAAAACACACACACACATATATATATATATATCTTGGCTTAATTCTTTTGCACTGCACATCATTGAATTGGTTGTAAAATTGTGAATCCAGTCATGGCAGTAGCATTTTGTTTGGGCTGAGGCTAGTGGTATACCTTCATTGAAGTGGGCTGTAACGTCCCGTTTGTAGCCGGTTAATTAACATTCATATGATAGTAAGCGCAGCGTGCTCAACTTAATTAATGCGGAAGCTAACTAAATAGGTTTACTCTTTTTCCTTATGTAGTGCGAACTTTTCACTTCCATGACCAAAATAAAACAGACAACATTTTTTCTGTATTTTAGACCACTGGGGATAATTCCCACTATGAAAATTTCAACCTGATTGACATTTTAATATAATTTAGGCATACCACAGCATAGATAAAACGTTTTGCCCAACCATCCATGGCCTAGGCTATCTCATAATCATACTGTCTCAAAATAATGTCCATGATGTTACTTATATAATTATATCAAATAAACAAAAGAGATGCAATTAAATAAGTAACATAGACCTGAGCATGCATAATTAACAGCATATACAAACTATCGACATGGCATAGACATCTCCTATGCTCCCAAAAAATATACATGGCATATACAACTCCAAATAAAGTATGTCAGGTACAAATCTAAATATCCACAGGACCCTGACAATCATGTCAAGTAGTATCTCTCATCTGGCCTCTTGTCACGCGATGTGTAACATCCCCGTCTCGAGCCGGTTCAATTAACATACATATGATACAAACAGAAACAGCGGAAGACTTAACTTACAAAAATATGAGCTAACTTTTTCTTTTTCTAACTTAATTCTTACTCGGCGTAAACGAAAATCGGGCAGAGTTTCCTCTATAAATCGGACAACTGGGGATTTTCCAATCCCACTCAGAAGCATTTCCTGATAAACAGTTTATACAACATATCAATTCAGAAATACCAGATATCCAAATATAATCAAATACCCATACATGGGCGCATGCATAACATGGCTCCGTGCCACTAAATCTAACAGCATGCCATCAAAACATAAACCTATCTGAATACTACATCATCATATAACGTTCCTGAATACTCAAATGTACATGCATCAAACTGATAGACATGTACAAAACATATACAGGCCATATACAAAATAAAGGATCAATATCATGATCCATCAAATGCGAAAATACTAGAATACATCAAACACTCCAAAAAGGTAGTAGCCTACAGCCACTCAAAATCCGGTCTGTCAACTGCCTCAGCCACGTGTCGTGTCCCTGCCTAGTGAGGACTCACCGGAAATCTGGGCCCCTGAAAATATGTCCCCAAAGAGGGGTGAGATTACAAATCTCAATAAGCTCCAGGTTTATAGAGAATTCTCCATACCCCTGGCTCACTCCTGCATGAAATTCAGATACAGAGTATACAAATACAACATATAACAGATATCATAACAGAACAGAGCATATATCCATATCATATCAGAGATGTGCGCCGTCATTCCCAAGGGAGGACCCCAAGCGGAAATCAACGCACGTGTTCCCGAGGGAGGACCCCAAAGCGGAACCAGACATATCAGAGGAGTACACCATCAGTCCCGAGGGAGGACCCCAAAGCGGACGTCCGGGTACTATACAATCAATGGCCAGAGATTGTTACAGAAATCATATTACAGAAGTCATATCAGAGCAAAACATATCATGTTATCAAATAACTCTATATGAATGCATCTATACAAAGCATCTAAATCACAGTCATACAGTCCAACCATAGTTCACTAACCATGGTGGAGCACTCAAGCAGGAAAAGACTCCTTAAACATAGAGCTTACCTCTTGAAGCTTTACCAATACCCTTACTTGTTGCACAAGTTACTTATATATCTTCAAGAGATTCTGATTCCTTTTTTGTCCCTAGGTACACCTAGAGCAAGAATCCACAAATACCAATTAATAAAATGCCATCATGCCTAGCTTTCACATAAGGCACACATTTTATCGCTTCTTTTCATTTCTTTGCATTTTTGCCAATCCTATGCCAATACACAAGTCTAGACCTCTTTATAACCGTTGGTGTTCTTTAATTTAATCATCCATTCCCTTACGAATTTCCAACATAAATCATAACATTTTACTTTAAAGGACCGTGAGCCTAAAATTAGGAAATCAATATATTTTTCCATGATTTCTTTTCAAACCATTTCACTTCATGCCTTATCATTTTCATACTTTGAAACACACATATTTTATTAAAATAAAATATGACAACATCTTTCCCTAAACACCCTATATGTCGAATCCTTTAAGGGAATTTCCAAGGATCATTCTCTTTTACAATACATTTTCCTCACTTAATTTAACAACTACACGTACATAAATATATATATATATACCAAGTTCCAATTTAATTTTTGGGAATCTCAAGCTCTTTAAATCCTTCAAGGACGAAACATCAAGGGTATGTTTCAAAGGATTTTCTTTCAAATTTAACATTCTTACTAACTCATCAAATTTCCTCTTATTCAAGCACATTAAACCTTCCCAATACATACAATAAATCTTTGTGCATCATCCCTAATTACCCTATCAAGGCCGAAATCTAGGGTATGTCACCATGGGATTTTTTTTCCAATTTTTTATACATGTTCATATGCTTATTCCACATTCCTATATCCAACACATCATCAATCCATCATCAATTCAAATTTTAAACTAATTTATTTCACACCAACATATGTTCACAATTTCTATGACACAAACCATCAAAATAAAATCATGGAAACAAAGGTTTCTTACCACTAATCAACTTCCCAAAGCCTAGAAAGCAACCTCCAAGCCAAGCTCCATCAAAAACTCACTTTTTCTCCTCCAATGAATAGTAACTCGAAAATGAGAGGAGGAATAACTCTTCACACACTCAACTATAGCTCAAATGGATAGGAGGAATGGATTCATTGAGTGGTTTCCAATCAATTTCATGTGGTGGGTCATTGGATTTGGTGGCATATTCAAGAAGAAATCAAGAAAAGAAATAAAGCCCTAAACCCCCCCTTCCATGATGAACTCCACGGCTTGCAAGAGAGAGAAAGGAGTTTTAGTTGTGTGAATAGTGATTCACTTGAATGACAAAGCTTTATAGCCACATGTGACTTTTTAACAGATGTTTTTCTTTCGCGTATTTTCACTTAAACTGACCCGGAACTAACTCAATGCTACAAACATATTTTTATTTTTCTAAAATCATTTATATTAATTTTTAATTCTTACAAAACAATATTCATAATTCACAGTATGATTTTTGCACCGTTTTTGACGAAATGCACTGTGAATCACTAATTGTACTTCATTTACTTATGAAACTTAAACTTATAAACTTATCATTTTCTTGGGCCTATATTGACTTGCTTGGCATATATTGGACTTTCTTATTCTTATTTCATCAATTATTTGTTTCTGGGCTCTACCGGTTGCTTAAACAGCAGTACAAAATACCCGGTAAAAACACTATTCACGAGATTTTCACGGAAAGTGCCAGACTATACAATTTTTTGTTCTGAACTCATATTTGTCGTCAGAATTATCAAATTATGTTCCTAAAATTATTTTGCTCATTTAAGCTCTACCCGTTAATTCACAAAACTGTAAATTCTTCGGCAGAACGCACTGTTCATAACATAGTCATGATTACAGTCAAAATACTCGAAATCGCTCACTGAATCTAATTATGGCATTTAAATCCTTAAATTAAATCTCTAACTAAGATTTATCAGTTAGGGTCATTATATTCACCCCACCTTTTAAGGATTTTGCCCACAAAATCAAATATCAAATATACATATACCTGACATCAAACTCAGGATATCGCTGGAGAATTTCATTCTCCCGCTCCCAAGTGGCGTCCTCAGGAGTCAATCCTTCCCATTGTACCTTGATCATGGGAATAGTCCTGTTTCTCAACACTTTTTCATCACGTGCTAGAACCTTAAACGATCCCACAACAAACTTCAAGTCTTTTCTTACTTCGATATTGTCCGGCTGTACAATGTGGGATTCATCCGGCACGTATTTTCGAAGTTGACTGATGTGAAAAACACTATGCAAATTTGACAGATGTGGAGGTAAGGCAAGCTGATAAGCCACAGGTCCGACCCTTTTCATAATCTGGTAGGGCCCAATGAACCTAGGACTCAACTTCCTCACTCCTAGAGCACGCCCAACACCCGTAGTCGGAGACAAACGGATAAATACATGATCCCCTTCTGAAAATTCAAGGGGTCTATGCTTTGCATCATAATAACTCTTTTGGCGACTCTGTGCTTTCTTCAATCGATCCTTAATCATCATAATTTGATCGGTAGTCTCTTGGACCATATCAGGCCCAAATAACTGCCTCTCTCCAATTTCTGACCAACAAGTAGGCGCCCTGCACCTACGGCCATACAAAGCTTCATACGGAGCCATGCCCAAACTGGCATGATAACTATTATTGTAGGAAAATTCCACTAGAGGAAGATATTTATCCCATGCATTTCCCTGCTCTAAGGCACAAGCCCTCAACATGTCCTCCAGGGTCTGAATAGTCCTCTCAGTCTGACCATCAGTCTGGGGATGATAAGCCGTGCTCAGCCTCAACTGTGTACCGAAGGCCTGTTGCACTGCATCCCAGAGTCTAGAAGTAAATTTAGGGTCCCGATCACTAATGATACTTTCAGGAACACCATGAAGTTTCACAATCTCTCTTACATATATCCGAGCCAACTGCTCTGTGGAGAAACTCGTTTTAACTGGTATGAAATGTGCAGACTTTGTCAATCTGTCAACAACTACCCAGATGGAATCAAAACCAGCCTGAGTTCTCGGTAATGCTACTACAAAATCCATAGAAATACTGACCCATTTCCATTCCGGAATATCCAAGGGCTGCAGTAATCCAGAAGGTCTCTGATGCTCAATCTTAACTTTCTGACATGTCAAACACTTACTCACAAATAGAGCAATGTCTTTCTTCATTCCCGACCACCAGAAATTCCGTTTCAAGTCTTGGTACATCTTGGTAGCACCAGGATGGATAGTGTACTTACCCATGTGACCCTCAGTTAATACCTCATCTACCATCTGACCTTTTGGAACAATGATTCGATCCTTGTAAAACTTAAGACCGAAACTATCAGTGGACACAAAGTCCTGCTCTTTCATAGACTGAATCTCTTCATCAAGCAATTGAGCTTCTTTAATCCGCTCAACTAA
Organism: Gastrolobium bilobum; assembly: GCF_033153095.1. Classification (NCBI taxonomy): domain Eukaryota; kingdom Viridiplantae; phylum Streptophyta; class Magnoliopsida; order Fabales; family Fabaceae; genus Gastrolobium; species Gastrolobium bilobum. Next base: position 257,443 of record NW_026896913.1, read on the forward strand.
TGAATTCAGGACTACCGTAGTAGTCAATAAATGCGGACTATCTTCTGTATTCACAGGAATGTGGAGATCCCTGAATTTCTCAATCAAATTATACTCGGAAATCATCAAATTGGCCATACCAAGCGTCTTTCTGCTTAAAGCATCAGCTACTACATTGGCTTTACCAGGGTGATATTGCAATTCAAAATCATAATCCTTCAGAAATTCCACCCATCGGCGTTGCCTCATATTTAGCTCCTTCTGATCAAACAGATACTTTAGACTTTTGTGGTCACTGTAGACAATAAAATCGGCCCCGTATAGAAAGTGTCGCCAAATTTTCAATGCGAACACTACGGCTGCCAACTCAAGATCATGTGTCGGATAATTCTCCTCATGCGGTTTCAACTGCCGAGAAGCATAAGCGACCACCTGACGGAACTGCATTAACACACAACCTAACCCAAACTTAGAAGCATCACAATACACCACAAACTTACTTGTAGGATCCGGCAATATTAATACCGGAGCTGTAGTCAACTTCCTTTTTAACTCTTGAAAGCTCACTTCACATTCTTGGGTCCACACAAATGGGTTCGATACTCATAGTGCCCATAACGGGACCTGAAAGCTGTCTTCGGAACGTCATCCGGCTTTACCCGGATTTGATGATACCCGGACCGGAGATCAATCTTAGAAAATACAGTCGCACCACGCAACTGATCCAACAAATCATCTATACGCGGCAAAGGATACTTATTCTTAACAGTAACCTTATTCAACTGCCGGTAGTCTGTACATAATCTCATAGACCCATCCTTCTTCTTAACAAAGATCACCGGGGCTCCCCAAGGATACACACTCGGCCTAATAAATTTTTACTGGATAAGTCTTCAATCTGCTTCTTCAATTCGGATAATTCCAGAGGTGACATCCGGTATGGGGCAAGAGAGATAGGTCCCACACCAGGCAATAAGTCAATTGCAAATTCAATTTCCCTCTCTGGAGGGAAGTGCGGAATTTCATCCGGGAAGACATCCTCAAATTCAGAGACAATCGGAATAACAGAAACTGGCTCCTTGTTGACGCCAACCAAACCTCCCAATAAAACATACCCGAAATCTCCTTCCTTCAAGGCCTTTACCACCTGAAGTACAGACAAATAAGGAGACTCCCTTTCTTCATCATGAGATGAGACAGAAATGGTTTTACTGCAGCAGTCAATCTTCACACAGTACTTGGACAACCAATCCATCCCCAGAATTAAATTCACAGAAGCAAGGTGCAAGACAATAAAGTCGGCAGAATATTCCCTGC